>NW_027112780.1:1270955-1280603 GCF_000696795.3 Halyomorpha halys
TATGATATTTACTAAATAAATTGATTTGGACAAAATTCCATGTGCAAAATTTAAATTAAAATCCGAATATTACGATAACCACTACCCCCTACGAATATAATCGATGTAATTAGGTTTCCTAATGTTTTTGATAATTTAAAGATATACAGCTCCGAAAGAAAGATTTTATTTTTAACATTAGAAACAGCTGTCATTTTGTATTCCCCTTAGCAGACTCATCAATTTTGACTAAAATTTATATATAGTTTTCATTAATGTAATAAAAAATCTTTTTTTTTTCATCCCGGCTCATGTACTCAGTCTAAACTTCTTATTAATTACAAAACACTCATTTACATAACAATCATAAGGTCTCCGACGATGAGATTTACGAATTTACTAAAACTACCGAATTCCTCTCGTAGACAATCCTTAAAAACCCAAAATCCTCGATGGTCCTTTCTTTGTCACAAATAAAATCATTCACACAAACCTCGATATTCCATCGGGCCAAAACCAGATACCAATCTTTCCATAATAAACTACCTAACCGCCAATTATAATCCTCCTAGGCGCCTGAAAAGAAAATGAAAAGCCTCGAGACCTTCTAATCTAGAAATGTTATTGGAGATTCTCTACAAGTCTGAATAAAGTAATTGTACAATAATTTACAGTAGTATGTAGTTAATACAGTTGCAAATTTCAAGAAATAAATAAAGAGTAATGTGGAAGGTATCATTGCGAAAGTTATACAAATAATATATATTTTAATTCTTTTTAAATAACTGGACACCAAAATTTAATCCCCCCCACGTAAACCGCAAAGCTAGACTCCATGAGACCTGTTAGAGTTGAAAACTAGTCACCTAATAAAAATTATAATTTAACCATTTTATTTTATTTTTACAATTTATCTATATAATTAATAACTATATATCAATATAACTACAATTTATCATAAACATTTGTAAAGGAATGAATTTGCATTTAGAGTTTTATTCTGTATTTTGAAAAAAAATATTTGTTTAGTATATGTAAAAAAAAAAAAATTAATACTGCTAATTACAATAAACTTCAGACTGTGATACTCGCGAAGTTTTCGAATATTTGTTAATATTATATTTTCCCCTGTAAATCTCCAATAAAATTCTTCAGAAAATTGTTTACAACAAACTAGTTATTTTTCATGGACGTCATCAATGAGAATTTTTTTTTTTCAAATAATAGTTCCTGGCCGGGAATGAAGTTCAACTTAACTGTTTTTAGTAATCTTTTATTTTTTCGATTGTAATATATTTATTTTCATTTTAGATTTCTCATATCGACTTGAAATCAGTGATATGATAAATGGATGATTTCCTTAGAGGAAGTTCACAAATCATGGATGTATTAGTAAATAAGAAGTATAGTTTATTATATCATCAAATTTATATATGTTTCGGCTTCTATCCTTTTTCAAATTTTCTTAGGCAAAATAATAATATTAAAAAAAAAGAAACTAAAATTCCTAATAAAAAAAAATAACAAAAATATATTTCTATTGATATCCGTTTAATTGCATACAAAGTAAAGATGATTGAAAAACTGACTATGGTCCAGGATGACTGGATAGTAGTTGAGGAAATAACAAAATTTCTTACCAAAAAAATTATTAGGCTACTAGGGGGCTTTATAGCGCTAATAGTTGTAGATACTGAAATATTAATTCAAATTTAATTTATTATCAAAGTTAAATTTAATTCAAACAAAACGAATTGGATAACTAAATATTTTTATCATACCAATTCGCTCTGGAATATGAAGTAATTCAAAACAGTAATAAAACAATTTTAAAATGTTAACACATTGAGGTTGAAAAAATAAATTAATAACTGATAACTTTAAAGCTATTTTTTATTCTTTCAATAATGAAACAACAAATAATGAAAAAATAAGATAGGGAGAAATCGATATTTTAATATTTGTTTTAGGATTGAAAAATACTTATTTCTAAACGATTTAGATGCAATTTAATCTCAATAAAAAAAATTATCTTCCTTATTATATTAATTAAATCTACAAAGTTGATTACCGCATAACTATTAACAATATCTATGATAAAAACAATATATGATAAGCCAGGTGATAGGTGGAGCCCATTACATCCTTCCAACCTTATTTTGGGATTTTCGGGAATAGTGAGCACATTCTTTGTGGCTGCAATTTGAAAGCACCCCACAGTGTTATCACAAGTATTCTGTACTGATATCAAACAGACGTCCCCCTGAAGACAAACCACAGATGTATATGTTTTTTTTAAAATTAAACTTTTCACAGAAAAAAACTAGGTGAAAATATATTACACAAACACAAACAATTCTGATATTAATTAACTACTTCTTTTATTAGATAGTTGAGGAGAGACCCTTACTAAATTTGTTAAATAAATACTTCTTCATTTATTTAATCTTTAATTTATTCCTTATTCGTACCCCCTGTTTCTTAAGTCCTAGTAAAATTTTTAATTTCTTTAATCATAAATTATCCTTAATTATTGAGAAATGGACTATCACGTGTCGTGGACTATACAGTACTCGCAATACCGATAGCATACAGACGACTTTTATTATGTGTAGATTAATATAGAGGCATTTTCACCAACAATTACAAATTAATGAAAATATACAATATTATAAAATCATTGCTCACTCTGTTAAAAATCCACATATACATACCTTAATGTTGTTTTTAAAAGTAACTTTGGACCACAATGGAAGAAGTTCTACTCTTATTTGATACTACTTACCTGTAAAAAAGAAGAAAAAATGTTAATTAAATATTCTTTTATATAATGTAAAAAATATATCGTAATTAAATAACCATAGTTAATATTCTATTTATACAAAGTTCCTCAGAATAGTAGCGACTGCCTCACAATTAATCGCTTGAGGAGGCTTCAATACCCAACTGTTAACCACACTGAATAGGGAGGCAGGGGAGGGGGTAGGGGGTGAAACCTTTCTTATCCCCTTTACCATGAAGCCTGTTGCAGCTACATGAAGTCATGTTGTCATATCCATTCATGTTAAGTCTTTAAGACGTATCTTGCGGAGGGTTTGGGAGGTAGGAGAGGGGACAACTCCTAAGACTGAAGATGTAGTAAAGGCAGGAAATATCAGTAATTGGTGGCTAACAGGGTCCAAGGAAGACTGATAAGAGAAAGAGTTAAGGAAAAGCCTGAGCCCTAGGGGTAGGTAGGTAGGGGGGTAGGTAGGTGGGAGGGGGTAGATTGAGGTTAGCCAGTTTCCTTTGATCCGTTTACCTGGGAAATGTCTCGGAAATTTCAACCCCCTCCCACCCTTTATTCTGATTCCTTTCTAAATTAGGAGCAGGCTACATGCCTTAAATTTTTTATTCGTATTCAAAGAAATTTTCCGTTCTTTTATTTTCATCATTGCTCCATTTCCGGCCGTTTTACTGAATTTAAGTCTGCGGGGTTCAAATTTTGCATAGTAATGCGATCATAATCTCAATAGGAACTGCGAATTTCACAATCACGAAAGTGCATGGAGTTTTCAATACGTTCTACATGTAATTTCAATTTAATTCCCCGAGTTTAATAATAATTAAAGTTTCTCGTTAAGAATCAAAAAATGGTACAACATAGAATAATTACTCTTAATAATATAAGTAATATTATTCTAACAGTAGAGATGGGCGCAATTTTTTTTTTAAATGTATCTATTTATATTTTTAATATGTTTAGAGAACTCATTTACAACACATCTATAAATTAAATGATAAAAAATAATAATAAATAGAAATATATATAGTAAAATAACGAATAATAATAAACTTGAATAACATCTTAAACATATCCATTATTATTTAAAATATTTATATTTAACCTCGGGAATTTCGAACTGAGCTTGCCCCCCCCCCCCTTGTGCAGCAAAAAGCAGGGTTACGGGCACTTCTCTCTCAAACGCGTAACTGTTATAAAACATACACAATTAAATAACTATATATTACGCAAAACTATTTGAAATATTTCCTAAAACTGGTATTTCATAAAAATCATTAAATCATTTCAATGACCTGAAGTTATTGCTTAAGCAAAGATCATCGAGATCCCAATGCAGCCCTCTCACCATGTCACTAGTGAGCCAGTAGAGGATCAGTCCGCTAAAGCCGCAAACGCTCTACAATTCATTATTAGTATAGGTTAGCATTCGAAGCAATTATTCTAAAATTGTTTCGTAATATCTACCTTTACGGCTACATTAGTAGAGGATATTTACTAAAAACAATAAAAGTAAAAGTAACAATTTTAGTTCTTCAATAACAAAGAACTAAAATTCCGGTCTCTTTATACTTCAGTGCGAGGTTAAATTATATTCCATTATTGAAATGAAAAAGGTTTAATTTGGTTTGAAAATACTTGAATGTATGTGCACGCGCATACGCATACGCACACACACACCCACACACACATGCATGTAATATCATCAAAATTTTGTCGACCGTATACCATATTTTAATTAAAGTTGTGAAAATGTCTTTTAAATTCCATGTTCAGGAGTGGTATATTTTTTTAAATGACACTTACACGTGTTCATACACTTAGCAACATCTTTTAGAGATGAATTATGTTTTCGACATTTAAGATGAAATAGCCTTCCAGAACTCCAAATGAGAAAATGTTCAGAATCATTTTTCACTATATTGAAGCTAGCACTTCCATGAGGAAATTATTCAGGACTTGGTAAATAGATTCTCATATTTTGTCCATGATAATTTAATTTCCTCTACTGTACCCGAATCAGGAATATAGTTGAAGTTAATACAAATGAATAATAAACAATATTTTATGAATAAAAAAAATATATAAAATAAAATATTATTTAAAAATTATTAATTAGTAACTATAGCAGAAATTAAATTTTGTGGAAGAGTAGGTCAAATTCTCCAACACGATTACTGACGATCCGCCTTCAGATTGAGCGCAGAAAATGTCCAAGGCTTAAAAAAAATTTAGTTGGCCCAAGGAGTGCACTCTAAAGTACCTCAGACTCCACCGTCAAATAACTTTGAAAAAAAAAATGTATCAATTGGTACTTTGTAAATAAAGTCAGTCTTGCTGATTCCTATCAACATCTTAGTTGTCATCCACAATTTGTCGAGGAGAATTTTTAAACTTGTCTGGGTTCTCTAATGTGCCTTTTGTTCTCACCTTAAGGTAAGTGGAGTTACTGATATTTTTTCTTTCAAAGCATGGTCTAAAGATATGTTATTGCTTCCTATTCTGATGAGTGGCTTTTTTTTTTTTTAAGCATTTCGCCCCGTAATGTCACTAGCTTGAACTTACAAGAAATGTATGGCACACGCTAGGGTATTTGCTTGTAGTCTCCTCTCTCTACACATAGTTTCTTTCTTCTTCGATTGTTGTAAATATCTTACCTTAAAATGGAGGATATTATTAATGGAGTACAATGGTCAATAGACTTACTCGTGCATCAAATCATTGGGATGAAAAATGAAAATTTGGATGATTTTCCAATGGACGGGAAATCAGAGGAGGAAGATTCAGTTCCAATGGGTGAAGAAGGTTGTCCAAGAAGGAAACTAGGTACCCATGACATTGTCCTAGTTAGGAAGCTATGAACGCGAGGAATTTTTTTTTTTTAATTAGTGTCCTACCATAAGTTGTTCATTACATTTCCTGGCATTCTTGAACTAACAGAATCCATGAGAAATGATGTACGAATTCCACCACGGTTTGCCACTTTGCCATAAAGGCCCTCGCTCAAAACATAACAAGAGGAGAATCATTTACACCTAAAGCAATTTCCGATGTCGAAATAAAATGTCACAACCGCAATTTTTTTTGCTATACATATCTTTTAAATAGTAAATGTTTTAAATTTCACCTAAAAATTCAAACTAAATATTTTGGTTTTACTAAGCAATCTGTCCCGATCTAGTTAACCACTAAAACAAGAAAAACTATTACAAACATAAACAGGATTACAGAACAAGAAACAAATCCATCAATTCTATGAGAATAAGATTGGAAAATGCTGCTCTAAGAAGGTAACAGAAGTAATACGAAACGCAAAAAGCTAGCCGATCGCTTGGAAGTTTTTTCGTTTAATTACTTATATATTCAAGTTTCATTATTCATAGTTGATACAACAATTATCACATTAAAATAAATTAAATTCTTAATTTGAAATATTTTAAATTTTTTACCACTCTTGTTTTACAGTAAATCCTAGAAGAATTGTAAATTAGTTGCACAGTAGAAATTGAGTTCGCATTTAAAAATAGTATTTTAGGGGTTTGTTGAGATATAATATATATATTAGGTTTTAGGGTTATTTCGGATCTTGTTTGGAAAACAATATGGATGCACTACCAGGGCTAAGTTCTCAGTGGCCGATAACCCATTTCTATGATTATGCGATAGAGTGCAACCTCAAGTTCCAGCACAAATTACGAGTACTAATTTATGGATCATCACGTACTAATGCACACCACTCAACTCGGTTTGATTTACAAAATAGACAGGTGCAATTAAAACTGTCTCCATTTAAAAGGTATTTAATTAATAAATAAGTAATACTTCCATCAGTAGTAAATGAATTAATTGACGTTTGACTTGAGATTTAACAGGGTCGGTACGTACATTAAAACCATATGAACCATTGTTTAATCTAAAATAAGCAAGGTTTTGAATTAAAAAAAAACAAATCGACCTAAGAAAATATCAAAGTTCGCAAAAGTTGAAAAGAATGAAAATTATAAATAAATTACATTTTTTTATCGACTCAAAGGATTGGTTTATACTTATCATGTCTTTGTGTTCATATTTTTTTTTTAGTGCTTAGTCATTAACACTCGTACCGTTTACCACGCGATATATGAGCAATAGCTCATTTTTGTAGGTTATAAAAATGTCTGCTTTAATTGGTTAGAAATGTCGACTTCCGTTCGTTCAAGAGAACCCCTCAAGTGATCCTTTTCGATAGAGATGGATCCATCAAGGGAAAACGTATGACGGGCTGATGCTTAAGTATAAAAAATTAATATAACAAAAATATTTTATCAATAAACATCATTGCGTTAACAAATGATTGGCAAGAATTGACAATTACAAATATTTATTGGTAAAAGCTAGATTAAAAAAAAACTGTTATTCGAAATCACACGAAGGGACTGTGATAATCTTAATGTTTGCTGGTAAAACTCTGGTTATATTTCCGGTGTTTTACCAATAAATTTAGGAAACTCTGGTAAATTATATGCATTACCAATCGTCGGAATAATATAGTTCAACAAAGAAAAATATCACACACCCAGTAGGTATCTCAAACATTTTTTAATTTAATGCCAGTATTGAAAAAAACTTGTTGACATGTGAGTGATTGTAATATTTTCCATTAAATACACACAAACATAAATTAAAATACTATTCCAAAGACACGCCAAATAATAACTTGGTGTATATATTTATAATTTAGTAGAAGTCCTTGGAGTTCTAGTTTGGATAAAGTAGGTGATACAGGAAAGAAGAGATATCTAGAAGTGAATGACCAGAGAACGGTTGATTTGACGACAACTAAGGGAACAGCAGATCAAAGGTTCACATTCTTTCACAGTTGCTTCCTTAGAACTCTACTATACTCCAGCACTCCAGTACTCCAGCACTTACCGATAAGAACAGAACATAAATAGCAAGGCTCCAATCCAGAAAATAAATACTTTTGGGCTATAAGCTATTAAGCCAACCCTTTATAGAGCTATAAGATTAGGAGTTCCTTCTTAGTTACTATGAAAGTCAATCAAAAAGTACTTATGCCAATGCTATCAAACCAAAGAACAATGTTAAGAGAAAAATATCAACACTAATTCAAACTAAATTGATCGACAATGAACGAAATAATTCCCAATACCAAATGTTATATAAAAATTATGACCCGCGAACTTTATATCGGTTTAAAAAATAAATCCAATTATCCTCCGGAAGTCTTGTAAGATTTTGACAGAAAAAGGGATATCGTATAGGCTAATCTAGGGTATAACGGAATATGCAAAACGTTCATCAAAATTTGAATCAGCGAATTCTAACATAGTTGAAGTCTGTTAGAATTTAAAATAGGACGAATCCTTCTAGCTCATTTTATTTATATTAATGAGAAAACGTCATTAATTCTGAAGAAATTAAATCTCGTGAATATCAACAGTAGGTAAGTTAGGACGGATATCAAATTTCGAAACGAAATATCCCCAAAAAAGCATAAATTTAAATTATTTTGTATCATATGTTATTCATTTAATTAAAAAAATATATACGTAAAATTAATTTGTTTTAATCATCCTACTCTTTAAATTTGATTTTCAAATTGTCTGACTGGCTGATTTCATAAACAACCCTTTTTATGCTTCGTTCGTAAAATCATTTCTCCAATCATAAATATACGAGTGAAAGAAAAATCTTTATTGAAATACTTCGTTTCCAAGTAACAAATTCCAATTCGTTAGCTCAATCGCGCCTTGATAATGTGAGCTAAAACGAATTGCAAAGCCTGAGTATCATCTTTTATTTTTATAATGAGGTATAGATAGTTGACCGTAGATTAATCATTGGAGAAGATGATCGGGGGTGCGGTTAGCAAAAAGACCATAAATAAACAAAAAAATATTTGTTTAAACGTCGGCATGAATTAATAATTTTTTGTTTATTAATGTTCTTTTTGCTGACCGCACCTCCCCCCCCCCGATCATCTATTTTAATTTTTTATTTTCGTCTTCAACGAAATCCCTTAACCTTATCGCCAAAGAAACATGAGACGATCTTCCGTTTGATTGCTACAGTGACACTACTACGTTCTTCAAAGACAGTGTGCAAAACTCAATTATTGTAGGCATTCTCCGCTTATTGGAAGTATTATACGGTTATTATAATAATATACAATATGGTAGTAGAAATGACATTACTTCCCTTTAATATTTGCAGGTATGTGAAATTAACAATAGGTAAAACAATAATTGTAAAATTATTTCATATATTTTGTTCATTTACAGCCTATTGTTATTAACAAGGAGAGATGATTATTTTATTCGAATAAACAAAATTAAAGGTACTAAGCACTTTTTTTTTGAAAAATTTATATTTTTCTATTGCCATGATAATTCGTATAAAAAGGTCTCTTGAAGTGTAAAAAACGATTATCAGCCATGGTGCTGCCTAGAATAAACAGAAGATAAACCAGTGTACAACGAAATGGGAACGGAAGATTTACACTCTTAGTTATAAATCGTATCACTACACATAATATAATTTGATATTTTAATATATCCTTTATAATGGTATGCAACCCTTAGTAACTTTATATTTTATGGAAATCAAATGCATCAAGGCAGGGAGAATATGAACACTTGAGTCTTAGCATTCTCAAACGTACGAGTGCATTCCTTATCTGCAAACCAACAACTAAATCATTTTTTAAATAACAGTTAAACAATTAAAACTGTTTCTGGAAGAAATTATAGTATCACGTAATAATCAAATACTAAAACTGTAAATCAAAAAAGGAATTAAAAATTTATAGACAAGTTCCCCTGGCTTTGGTAGGCAACATATCACTTGTAAAATTTTTATATATATATATAAGTTACGGTACGGGA
>NW_027112780.1:1286623-1298788 GCF_000696795.3 Halyomorpha halys
TACAGCAGTTCAAACGTGTTACATCTTATTCCTTCTTCTCTTTTTTGACATTTTGCTTTCGCCAATACTTAACTTATATATATATATATATATATATATGCTAATCCAATAGGCCAGGTAGCGTAAAGTAAATCCACCGTTTACTAAAATATGATGTAATAGGCATGTTTCAAAAATAAAGAGATTTCGCAATGTTCTCTATATTAATTATATAATTTTAAATTAGGGTAACAACTTTTGTTTTTTAATTATTAGACATATGGTATATTCGTGCACTCAGAAAAATATCTAAAATCTTTTAAATATCTAGTTTAGAGAGAGAGACTTTTATTACTTTTTATATACTTATATAAACTTACTCACTGATCTTCGTTTCACAAAAAAACAACATAACAATGAACGTGTTGAACAGTAAGTGTTACAATGGATGCATATGACGGTAGCCTTGAATACCCAAGCTTAATCAGGTGGAAACCAGCTGCATGCAGTAATAGCATCTCGGCGTTCAGGTTCACAAAGGCATTCAATTGTTGCCCTTTCAATCCTTAGATTGAAATTCTCTAAATAAATACTACTTCATGAAGGCAATATTATGTTTTTGTATGTTTAAGATCGTACTTAAATTTTAATCAATAAAAAATGTAAACGGTTTAAAATGTAATCTAGACGTATTACAATTTATTAAGCTTTTATCATTCAAATCAAATTGGATCTCAAAATTCACGAATTCTCCAGCCTTTAAAACAGTTCCTAATCAGTACAAGGCTCCAGACCCCTATGCCGAAAATTTAGCAATGTCTGACCCACTGCCACTATCCGCTTGGCCAAAGGGGAGGGGGGAATCCCCTTCGGAAAATATTTGAAAATTCGGTTCCTTTAGGTCTATTTTGAGTTACTTTTATTGAGTATTTGCAAAACTTTTCGGTTAACTTTGTTAGCAGGCGGTTGATTACTACTACTTTAAAAGCAATATTTGTTATCTTTTTATATCAGTCTGGATAATAATAAATGTGAGATTTTGTATAATAATATTAAAATATAACAGAATGTAATTAAATTGAATGCCTTAAAAAATTAATGAGGGGCAAAAACTTAATTTGAAGTAAAAGAATAATATACTTATTTTATATCTAAATAACACATGTTATTTTATTAAAATAAAAACTTACCAAGAACTAAAAAAAAAACATACTAGTTGTTGTCTAAAAGTAGTTTATACAACAATGTTGAATGAAGCAAGACATATCATTAATTATCCAGGAAATATAAATTAATGAATCAATTAAAAAAAATAAAATAAAAAACTAACATTAAAGTATAATTTTTTTATAAACCTACTACACTTTAGGCTTCACGATTACAATATCTGTTATAGGTCAGTTCTTTGGTTAAACTTGATTCAGCAGGAAGTGATAACATTTGGTCAAAATACGAAGCTCTAATTAGGTATTATTGAGGTATTGATAGTAGGTTATTTGAAGGACACGGCGAAGAACTAGTATGAAATAGGCAAACAAAATCTGTCACAGTGTCTTCAAAAATTAATCGATCGAAGTGGTAATTGTGTAGAATAGTATAAAAATATTCAACCTTTAATATGATGTAAATATTATTGAAAATAAACGGAATTTTGTACTTTAAAAAACTAGCTTTGGAACTGGAATATGGTGAGAAAAGAGAGTCGCAGATAAGCATTAATGGTGACCCCTTGGGCGCAGTTACACTCGTGGTCACTGATATCAATTTGATCCGCGGCGCGAGTGTCACTGGTTGAAAAATTTCATCAATCATTGAGAGGGAGGACTCGAGCCTGTAATCAAATCTCCCCTTCCTCCCCTCCTCCCGTCGGCTGCTCCCAGATTGCATTGTATATTTATGACAATCCTTTGATCGGCCAACACTTGAATATTCGATGAAGGAACGGATTATTACTTGGGACAGTGCGCCATTATTTGAGCCATCGTACCTGAAGACTGCCCCTTTGTCTTCGTCACAACCCCTCCTCTCCAACATCCCCTTTTCCCCATCCACAGTCCTTTCCTTTACCACTTCCTGCAGGGGCTTCCCTTTTCAAAGTACCTTATTAATTTACATTTCATAAAGACGGTTTTAAAGGAAATATATGTAAGACAATGCAAATGAGAGGATTACTTATCGTTTCTAAACTCCTTGATAAGGAACAATTTCAAATATAACAGGGCGAACAAATGTGTGCTATTAGTGAATGAAGACTCATCAATTGTATTCCACACTCCCCAATTTCATATCACAAAACTTGATGAATGATATCAAAACAAGAGGATTAAAATAAATTCCATGTCGTACATACCCGTTGCAGGGGAATACATCTGCACAAAGAAGGAACTTGAAATCATCTTACAATACTGAGAAGACTAGTCGATCCCGATTATTACAGCATTAACAAGTTCTCTAAAATTCGAATGAATTTATAAAAAACTCATTTACTAAAATTTATTTGGCCATAAGGCTTATATGAAAGCATTGGGACTTTACTAAACCATCTTATTCCTCTATTATCCAATCCAAAATCCTTTGTATAATCCTCAATACTCCTTTGTATAATCCTCAATACTCCTCACTTTGTAACAAATAAAATCATCCGTAGTGGTATCAATGCTATATATATATTGCAGGTTTGGGCCCTAAAAACGTATCAATCCTTCCATGAAAAACTCCCTAACCAACATGCTACTTAATTCTTGATAATTCTCCTAAGCATCTTAAATGCCCGAGAAATATTATTGGAGTACTTCCAATTGATAGATTCACCACAAGTCAGTATCATACTATTGCAATATGATTCAAATCACATTTATGAGTTATATTTTATGAATATAATTTTTAAAAAATTTAAATCTGTACCGCTACAACTCATGAAGGGTCAGGAGAGAAGTACTTGTATTAGACCAACGGTTGTGCCAGGTCATTGGGTCAGAATCACGCTCCACCGCCCATTTTTTTACTCTTGGAATTTCACCTAATTAAGGGTACTTACTCACTTTATGAGGCTGGGTGGACTCCAAATGGCTCCCTAACCGACGAAGAAGTCGGGCTGACTCACGGCTTCAGAGAAACATTTAATTATAATATATAATTATTTGTCACAGCCGGGTTTTAACCCATATACTTGGAGTTTTTTATTATAATTACAATTTACTTTGGTCTAAATCTCTTCTGTTCTCAAATCGTCAAAAATGAGATATAAACAAATGTTTATTGGACTTTGGTAAACATTTAGCTAATTTTAATTATTATAACGAACGGTTGATTTTAGCAACGATGTCATTCGTACAAAATTGAACATAACTCTTTTATGTGTACTCATTGAGAAAGATTTAAAACCTGATTTATTTATGCAAGAAATGGCAAGGGAGGGGGATAAAAGAAAAAAAAATTACGAATAATGATGTATCGTTATTCATTTTCATGAAGGATTGTAGAAGTAGTCCCAAGATAGCGCAAAACAGCTAGCTTTAATTTCTTCAGATATCGTAGTCGATGGCTTTGAAACCATTAAGTTGGCGTCAAAAACCGTTATTTTGGATTGTGTTCCACTTCTTGACGAAAGATTTCCTTGACTGAAGGAATTACTCCCTGAACCATCGTTGTAGTATTTTCTGAACAAATAAGGAACGTCAAGTTTTTATAACTATCAACTACAACATGGCCTTGGAAACTATCAACAACAACATGGTCATGTAAACTATGGACCAATAGAAGTATGTTTCCTTTTTTGACTATATGTTATCTTTCCACTTTCTAACCATCTTTTCGAAATGGAAGAAGTCATCAATGCTTTACGATTAAAGTTGCAACATACAGAAGGGCGTTCAAAGCATTACGACAAACTGACGTAATGCGACAAACTATGAGTATGCGACAAACTGACGTAATGCGACAAACTACGAGTAAGCGACAAACTGATTTTTTAAAATTACTTCGGCATGGTGAAAACATTACTGCGTACATTAACAGAAATGGATTGGATGTGATATTCAGATATAACGAACTTTTCACAATAAGCGATATATTGACTATAGTAAAAACTGCATACAATGTACAAAATGGGACGGCCTCCTCAATTTCATTATAACCACAATATAATACATTTATTTATGGATTCAATATAATATATTGGATAATGGATCCAACACAGTGACATATAATAAAACCTTGGGGAATCATTTCCCAATTGCTTCAACATAATCAAAACTTCACTGTGCATCAGCAGAAATGCATTCGATATGACATTCAGCTATGACGGACTTGTTCACTATAAGAGATATATCAATTGTAGTAAAAACATCATACAATGTAAAAATGTGATAACGAAGAGAAGCTCGTTATAACCGATTAATAATGTTATTAGGAATTCAGAAAGAAAAAGAATATGAATACTAATGTAATTAAAAAAAGTTCATGTTAATATTGTTTAATAAATAACAAAAGTCGTGGTAACAGTAATCATTATTAGTAATGAAGAAAGTATAATCGAGAAAGAGTTGAAATTATGGTTTAGAATATTTTGAGGTGGAAATTTCAAGGCTTTAGGCCGCCCTGAGGCCAACCTGTTGAATTAAAGACGCATCTTCCGAGGGCTGTAGTCGAAGAAAATCCAACAGAACAGTTGAGGAACTGGAATCGACCCATCATTCCCCGCTATCTAAATCAAATAGCAAAAGTTGCTGAATTATCAAACGCAGCAGAACCTGTAGGATTACCTCACAGCAAATCTTTATCTACTAATACTATAAATACTTTCCACCCAAATATCTTTTGCATCAGATATTTGCGAAGACTCAACGAAAAAATTGGATATTTTTCATCTACTGTATTCTTATTTAGTTTCCTATAACCAATCTCAGCCCTATATTTCTCCTTTACCAATAGCATACTCCCCACAAGGACTATTGTACGATGCTGTGGTATCTATGATAATCCTCTATTTTTTCAAACTATCCAGCTCCTCCCTAAGGTTTTTATACAACGTCTGTGGGAACCGCCTTCACGTATCTTACCTCACTTGTTTCGGCAGGATCTCACACACGTTTTTTTTCCCGCCGCATTCAGCGTCTCACCTTTGTAAAAAAACAAATCCTATATTCATCAGTCTCCAATCTTCCGCTTGATTAATCACTACTACTCGCACTCTCTCATCCCTGAAAAGTTTTTGACTGCTAAACGTTTTCTCCATTTTTTATTTCTCTAGATCCTACATACGAAGGCCGTCCTTCAACGAGTCCACGTCTACTTCAGTATGTCTTCCTCTATCTGCTTCTGTTCTGTCTATAAACCGATTGTCTTCATTATGAAACTCGCATATCTCTCCGCTGAACCTTTCTAAATCCGAAAATGCCTGCAAGCTGTGGTAGCAAGACAAGGGCAATGTTCAGAACGCCGCCCGTATTATTCTGTTATCTGTCATCTTTAAATACTTATTTGAAATCATTGATAAACAGCAATTAAGAGAGAAGATTAACGAAAAGAAAAAATAGGAGAAAAAAATTAATTCATAAATGTCTTTTGATCTACGCACTCGTCCCCGGGTTTCGGCGCCAGTTACTGCACTTCGGAAATAAACTAAAAAAAGGAAAAGGTTAGATAAAAGAACACACACTGATTATCAAATCAAAACTGGTTTATTGACGAGAACCCTCCACATATACATCGCTCCATATCTACAGCGAATCTGGTGCTCTGTCAGCTGAAATCGCACAGCTGACAGGTTCTAACTTAAATAAACATATTGGCCTTTTTGTATTTTATATACTTTAATATATTACAGAAGATCTATTTTTAAAACTTATATTGCTGATAAAAATATATGAAGTAAAAATTCATATATTAACAAAATTTATTATTTCTTTAACTAAATTAAAATTATATTTTAAGTAACCTTATTATTAATTTTCAGAACTACACTAAGTACATTGTCACTTTTTCCTCTTCCAACTTCATTGTCCTTTTTCCGCTTCCATATTTCAACTTATACCAACTTTCTTCGCAATTAGGCTTTTCGGCGCATTCTATTGGATTATGCATACAACTTTTTTGGTTTTAAAAATGGTGGGAGAAGCTGCAACAATTGTACAATTCCTTTTTGAATACCTTAGACGAATTCTCCTATAAATGATAATTTGTTGTGAGTCTCTTTTATAATTGATTGCATTGTTTTAATTTTTAGTTATCGTTAGTGTTTTAATAGGTTTTTTTAGTATTTTCTGTATACTATAGCATGACGTACACTATAATTATGTATTTTTCCGCAGGGTTTTGTACAAGTTAATGACTTCAAAATCACTACCAATCCTTGTTCTCAACACTTCCTTCCACTGAAAGCCTTCAAAACCCAAAGCTACAGTTGAAACTTAACTGACACAGTGTCGCCATCTATGAGGCTCTACCCCTCCAGTGTTTGACTGTCGGCTCAGCCCTGATTGACATATTAGAGATTCCTTGGTTATGAAACAACATTATACGCCAATTTTAGCCAGTAACACCATTAATTTATTATATTTATTGGTTAAGGGGTTTCTCCCGCATCAGTTTTGGATTATGCACGAATGCTTCATTTACAAAATGGGTAAATAAACAAATAACTGATCAAAATTTTTATTTTTACTAAAATATTTTAATTAATATTAAGATTAAATTAAAGCAATTTATGAGTGGAAAAATACCAATAGCCAAACTAAAATAGGCATGACAAACAGAATATTTAGTCTTATTGCATTTTTAATTATGGATAAAAATATAGACCATAATATTTATTTAATAATTACTTTTTTTTTAATTAAAAACACTTTAAAGAGTAGTAATAGCTGAAAAAACATAATTAAATACTGTAACAATTTAAATAATAACAACCTGTTTCAACCCCCCCCCCCTTCAAAAACTAATTAATATTTTAGCAATAATTGAAATATGCTTTTCTGTTTCATTTCTTCCAAATATTATTAAGGTAAGATTAATAAATTTGTCTAAATGGCAATACATCATTTCTAATTTTTCAGTTTTTTTTTTTTTTTACTTCCATCTAATTATTAACAATACTGACAAATTTAAACAGAATATCTGAAAAAAAGAAGTATTTCTTTCTCTACTGTGGTTCCTCTGTAGGTTGGTCAAAAAAACACTATAGTATAGGTAAAATCTATAGAATACGTCTAGTATTCGCTCATTTAATGTGGGTGTAACGCCAGAGATGTAACAGGATTATTTTTTGTCTGAATATGAAATAAAGATAGAAGTTAGTTGATGGGAACAGACATCAGAGGAAGAGTTAAAGAGATTCTTGATATCAATTAGTTTTAATCCCAAAGTAAAACCAATTGAAGTAGTTTTAACACTTAAATAGTAGAGATGGCTCTAAGGTTGAGTGGTTGCTTCACTAAATTAGGTGGTTGGTGGGCATGAGCTTGGTGAAGATATAACTTCACTAGAGATGGATTCATGAAAAAATATATAAAAACCTCTTTTTCTTTTAATGATGAAATAGTTACAAAACATATTTTAGACGGACCGTTTTAATCTATATCCGTAAGGGACCCACCTATACATCTAGAATATGTATTCTTTCAAATCTTGAAGATATATACAACAAACTCTCTAGGAAAATTGGCAACTAAAATGGTAATTTCTCAATATAAGATGAAGATATACGTCAAATGAACTTCTACAATGAAGGTTAAGCTCAAGTTTCCAGAGCAACATCAGAACCGTTGAAGAGAAAAACACTAGTGTGTTGATTAAAAACAATAAATAATACCTAGATAAAATATAGAATCAGAATGTATATAGGAAATGATCATAAGTCTGCTTGAAATAGTTCTAACTCTTCATTCTCAGATCTATGTTTCATTCACTCATAACCAGTATTGGTCGTAGAAGGATGACGCCGTTACAATCCACCAATGAAATCATAAAACCCAAAATATTATGATAGAATCTTACTTTCCTACAGCACTCTGACTTGAGTTGTGGGATTTGAGGGGTGGGTTGGGAATGGAAGGTTCTCTAATATTATTTTTGATGTTACGATCTCATTGAGAGAATGTAACGTCATCGTGGAACACTTACCACTACGGGTTATATTATAAGTGTGAATGTCAAAAATAATTCTCTGCCAGGCCGAATCCACATCTTTGTAAAATCATATTTCAAATAAAAATGGCCCAAGAAAAGAATAATTGTTTAAAACCTTCCTTTTGTAAAGGATAAACGTTAACCTTATCTTTTTACCAAATAATGTTACATTAATTAATTTTTCTAGATTCTATGATTCAATAAATAATATATCAAATAGATTAATGAGCGAAGACTGATTGATCCATTTGATACATTGCAGTTATTATTGAAATAATAAATTCAAAACTTCCAACTGATGTTGCTAATACTGTGGGAGCCGTTTCAGTATATTATTTCAATTTATTTTCAAATTACATCTTGACAAACGACTAGCCTGGAATCCTCACACAAGACTGTAAAGACAGGAAACTGCACGCAGATTCCGACTATTACAGCACTTACTAGACAAACGGTCTAAACTTCCAACTCATTACAAAAGACTGATCTACATGCCAATAATAAGGCCTATCTGGACATACGGAGTTGAGCTTTGGGGCTCCACTAAACCTTCGAATTCCTCTCGTATCCAATCTCTACAATCCAAAATCCTCAATGCTCCTTATTTTGTTACTAATAAAACCATCCATAAAGACCTAAATGTTCCTTATGTAACCGATCTAGCCCGAACCCGATATTATTCCTTCCATAATAAACTCCCTAACCACCCAAACCCACTAGTTTCTAACCTTGCTTCCTCTTCCATTCCTGGCAATCCTCCGGGGCGCCTGAAAAGAAGATGGCCTCGTGACCTTATATTGTAAACTTTTTTCAGAGTTCTAATACTGGGTAGTTTCTCTACATCCTGTATCATATCATTATGTCATTATGATCAAATTAACTTGTTGTATTTTTTTTATACAGTTGTAAATATCAATAAATAAATAAATAATAATAAAAATTTTCAAATTACTAAATTTTCATAACAACACCTATCCCTTGAAAATATAAATAAATAGTAAAAAAAATGCAGAATGCTGGTAAAATGCAGAATTATTTTTGAAATCCAAGAATACGCAAATTCATTGTGTGAGAGATTTATGGAAAAATATTGTGGTTTTCCCGGAAATCTTTTTAATAAATTATATCTCTACAATATAATGAGGTTTGAAGGTGAGGTTGATGTCACTGAATTATATTTTTAGTAAAATATTCCTCCCTCAATCACTGACAATTACATGGACAAATAATTCCGACATACAAACTCGTCATTTACGCAAATAGGCATATACTCCTTGGTTTAAAAAAATGTATTTTTTTTCTGAAATTCAATTATCTGGAATTATTTGTATGCCTTTTTATAGTATTTATCGATCATATATTTCGAGCTTTTTGAAAATAATCCAATGGAATTACCACGAAATTGTGTCCATTATCGATTATTATTGAAAATAATAAATAGGAATGTGAGGCACTAAAGGCCATGCCTATAAACCACTATCTTATCAATCGAGAATATAGCATGAAACAAAAATATTTGCTCACGTCGACCGGCCATATCTTACAACATTGTCGTTGATCTAGAACAAATAACAAACAAAACAGATTAATTGAAGCTAGTTTGTGTTGACAAGAAGAAGATCAGAGCAACCCTCCTTACAAGAAGGGGAATGAAAAAGGAGACTGGAGCAATTGGCCTTCGAGCCTACTTGGTATGTATACCTTTTTCCATACTAATCCCCCCCCCCACCAGCCCCCACACCAGAGGCTACATTGAAAGGGCCCCCCTTCTTCCACAGAACACATTGTATCATATCGATTTATTACAACCCAGAAGAACACTTTCATCTTTCATAGTTTCAGTATTTACTTAAAGTAGTTTACCTCTGGGAGAATTCTCACATTAAATGTCGCTTATTTGCTTGAATAGTGGCACATTTGACAAACAAGTTTTGATTTTATTAAGAATTTGGACGTATTTCAAAGATAATACCGAAGTTTGGGGTTAATTTCTTGGCTGAGGCCGTCCTAGAGAATTTCCAAAAGCTTTTAGAAAATTGACTCCAGTAAAGGGTATAATCTCACAAATATCTAAAAATAGAAAATATAAACCACTGTTGGATCAATTCTCTTCTTCTCTTCATTCATTCGGAATATAGGTTATATCATCCTCATTCACATAAACATTATATAATTACGTTGCCATACATAAAATTATTTTTCTGTTTATTAGTTTTACAATTAAAATTCAGCTATCCATAAACTTATATCAATACCTAATTGTGCTCGCTGATACATCATAGCTAAGCTGTACATGAACGGATGTATATAAGGCGTGCTACGAATTTACGAATACAATAAATCAAATTTTTCTCAGATTTTTGTGTTCTTGATCTTAACATAACTCCTTCATCGGCCCAGGCCTCTATCAAATACACAATGGTTCTTGGTCACTAATTTTTCATACGGAAAATACACTTAGCATAAACATAGATTCTCTTAAAGACACTCCTCTAAAGGGATAATTTTATAATGGCACTAGCTAACAAGTTACAGATTTAATGCATTTTAACCTCTCAATGACGTAAATCCTCCGTCCCAGGTGCAATACCAATTTAACTCCAAACCAGCGCCTTTCACTTCACTTTAGTATTGTTAGTCGCAAGGTAGTAGTTTTCTTTCTTAATAGTACTATCACAACAGTGAATTAGTATGATAGTACTTGTCTACACGCTGGAAGTTCAATTTGGTGATTGAATAATAAAGACTGATGGTTATGATCTATTTATTCTCAGTGTAGAGAGAATATATGTATTTTTTTGCAATCTTGTTTTTTGTCGCATTGTAACTTAAAGGATATGGTATAAATTCTCAGAAGTTCTCAAATGACTGATTTTGGCGTCGTTTCGTCGGTTGGCATTAATAAGTTATAGGATGTGACAGCTCACTCTAAAGGCGTCTACAAATAGCAGTTCACTGTCACTGGTACGTCAGGTACTGTCAACTATCACGTAAATCATTATCATATGACATTACTGCCACATCAAATGTCATAGTTTAAACGATCGTATTGGCTTTAAGGCATTGGAAGTCTGGGACCAAAAGCGTCGATGACCTCTGTAAAGTGGATAATGGATTCTTCAGAGGGATAAGGAAAAAACTGTGGTTGAACATAATCCTTGTAGATTACCTCTTATCATAACCGATGGTTGAGAAAGACTAGTTTTTTACCCAAATTATTGTTGAATGGAATATGGTCCGGGTGCGGTGAAAAAAAAAAACTCAAATAGTAGAATTATACTATTTTATTCTACTACTTGAGTTTTTTTTTTACCGCACCTAGACCATATTCCATTCATCTATTCACAAGGTCAATCAACAATCATCCAAAATTATTGTTATTAGTCGTTACATTGGTTGCATTCATTTTTTAGCGTTTTTCTATTGGTTTCATGTTGTAAAATTACTATTTTGAACATAAAAATATTTATAAATATATTAAACCTCTCAAGTATTCTAAAATCCAAAAATATTATTTATCTTAAGAAAAGAAGAACAAATTGCAGGACTAACCTGGAGGGGAATGGTGTGAGATTTGCCTCGGAGGAACCTTTGTTAGAAAGCTATGCTAATTAGTTTCACGGTTTTCTGCCACGACCCATTATCTATTCATAAGTCGCTTGAGAAGTTTATTAATATTTAACTTCGTTCATATGCATAATTAAATTGTGTTTTAAAGGAGGTAGTCTCCAAGTTTAATCTGTTCCAGGCAGCTCCAGGCTCCTTTCACCAGCTGGAAGCAAACCGTAAAATAAATAGTAATAACAATATTATAAACGCAACGTCTATAACATCAATCTCTTCTACATGGATTCCTTGAGAACTAATCGGGGATCAAAATAAGCAGAAAGAATATGAATATTTAAACATTATAAATGTGTGTAAATTTTTTTTTTTAATTATTTATTTAATGTAATTTACCACTGTACAAAATAATACAATAGGTAAATATGTAGTATGTTTCATATACACTTGAAAATCTTGGGAAGGAACCACCCATTGGTGGTACTTCAAACATTA
>NW_027112780.1:1299293-1302354 GCF_000696795.3 Halyomorpha halys
TCAGGATTTATTTTGATTCTCCAGTTTTTACACCATTCTTCAATAGATGTTATGTGTGCCTGTAGTGTTTGTGATGCATTAGTTGGGTCGTTGTTTACAGAAAGTATCCATGTGTCATCAGCGTATGTGTGTAAAATTTAATACTTTAAATTTAATTTAATCTATACATTTTAATAACTAATTACTTTTAATAATTCCATTGAATTTGTTACAAACTCATTAAGATATGTAATGAAAAAATGTACATTTGAAAATTTAATGTAAATCACTTGCTATTGAATCACCCGAAATATAAAAAAAACATACATCTAAGTAAAAGAGATAGGATTGGAATTTAAAAGCTATAATGCTTAGTAAATAAAAAATAAAAACATTAGTATACGAGATAGTGAGTCTATCTTCGCGAAGTTCTCATCCTAAAATTAATAACACGTTCAAAAAATCTTTTATGTTGCGCGCATAACATTTCATTTCTATCTCCAAGATTTGTGTAAATTGGTGGGCTGGTGTTGATATTATTCCTAATTTCATAAAAAAAGTGTGAAGCCATGGTGAGGCAAAAATTATTTACAAAAAATTTGTATTTTCTGTTGCTATAAAATTCGTATTTTAGGGTTTCCGGGTGGAATTAACGAATATAATTTTTTTTCTTATGCCAAGAATGCAACAATTTAACAAAAACTGTCGAAGCTATAATGCAATCGGGAAAGACATGTTGGTGTGGGGGGTAAACTTTATATAATTAAATATAAATAAATCCGGGGAACAATAGTTATTAAAGGGATTGCCTTTTAGAGAACATTTTTTATTTGTTTCATTCTATTTCTAGGAATTTCGTTTAGAATAAGGGTTATTCAGTTACAATTTGACTTGTTTTTAAAATATCAAATTAGTCGTGATATCCATAACATTATTCTCATCCTGAGATTTCTCATCTAATTCAGTGATGAGGGATTCTAGATGTCGGGGAAACAATAGATCCCAGTATTCCGATGTTTAACGGGTGGTGAGCTCTGACATGCAGTGAGGGGTATCATTTATTGAAGCATTAATTAGTATTAAATATATTGTCCAAATAAATAAAAGAGATGTGGTTAAAATTTTAAAATTATACTGCTTTAAAAAAAATGAAGGGACTCTGAACAACAAAGAATAAATTGTCGTTTCAATAAATTAATTGATTTTATCTCGTGAATTAATCATAACTAAATAAAACATATTTTATTTTCATATTTTTGTATCGCAATTCTGTTAAACTTCTCTGTTGTTTTCCCCCAATATATTGTTTTTACTTTAATAAGTAATAAAAAATATGTCCCAATCACCAATATGTTTTGATGTAAATTTATATTCCAAAGAATATATAATGATAAAGAGTGCATGATTGACTATCTCAAAAAATTTTCATAATATTATAAAATAATGTAAATAAAATATTATAAAAAATTATATATACGTATCCATTAGTGTATATATTCATAAAGAATATATTCATTCTTTAATATAAAATTATAAATAATAAAATGAACTGTTACTCACATGAATACTATTTGATTTATCTTAAAAGTATCCCGATGACGCATGTGTTCTTTTAATATACGAATCATCTAACCACCCGTTGGCAATGTAACTATATTTTTCCTTAAACTTGTTTTTATACAGTTACTAAAAATTATTTTAAATATATTTTTTAGAAATATGATAACAATGCGTAAATATTAACAATTTTATATGCATAGGAGTACATAACAAGAAAATATAGATTGCTTGAGAAATATAAAGTGTTACAATATTTGATATCCTTTGATCACAAATTATTAATTTTTTTATACATATTTTCTTTAATTGAAATTGAATTTAAAATCAAATAAAGTTGACTAGTTTAATTTTGTTTTCCATACTCTATGTTAAAATAATTTAAAATGCCTTTTTTTTATATTCGACAAAAGTATAATCTAAAAAAAGAAAACTATCAAATAATAAATTTTGAAAAATCAAATGTAGGAAGAAAAGAATTCAAAGGACCAGCTAAACGAGTAGATTTGCTTGGAAATGTTTTGTGGAGCATTATCATTACCTATATGAGGGAAAAAAATGAGAAAACTAAATACCGGAAATAAAATATCGTAATATAGATCTATAATATAATATCAAGCCAAAGATTTCAGAAAATCAATAACAAACAACTAAAGTTATTGCATTACGAAAAACGACTGAATATTTAAATGAGTGTTTTTGTGTTTCAATGGTTGTTGTGACAATAGCCAGTTCATACGTTCACATATCTGGATAAAAACTTTAACCCGAAATAAGATGGTAAGAGAACGTTTTGTGATGTGTGTACTACACCGGACTTACCATTTTTTTCATATGTCTTTTGATACATAACATTAACGCTAGGGTCATCACTTAACTAGCTTGCGTTACTTCAATCTGTGAGGCTTGTAAGCGTTTAGTGGTTTTGACAAATTATATAACAGGGCATAAATCTAGACGCGAGGGGGGAGGCGGCGGTTTATGATGTAGGAGCTCTTAGGGTTCAGATCATTGCTTCATTACTCTGCCCTAGTCTTGTACTGGAACACCATGAAACCGCGCCTACACCGGTTCATGGCTTTCTGTTAATACACCCTCATTCCCATCAAAGCTCCAGTTATCATCCAATAAGATGACGTAAGATATCAACTATTAAAATTAATAAATATAGAACAATTCTATCAAACATTGCTAAGATAATGAATTTCAGTACAGTTTAACTAAATCGATTTCATTATAAACACCATTGCCGTTTTTTGTATATTTAGTGAATTTTATTTTTTATTGTAATTTAGTAATTACCTTAGTTGTTTTCTTATTTTCTATTATTTTCCTCAGTTATCTGTCCATTAATTATTTTATTGTATTTAGTTAGTATTATTAATTATTTACTTTTTATTTTAAGTTAACATGTATAGATAATATGTATAGATAACGTAATATGTATGAGTAATTACATCCCTAATATCTATTGCTCTTGAGTGTAGAAAAATTTATTATTTCAATAAAGGTTAAAAACAAATCC
>NW_027112780.1:1307470-1328156 GCF_000696795.3 Halyomorpha halys
TCCCATCCCCCTATATGTGACAAATGACCAGGAAGGGGGTCATCAAAAAAAAAATTATTACTAATAATAATAAGAGAAAGTTATTTTGTGAACTCAGAATTTATCTGAGGCTACCATAGTGAGAATAAAGCCTGCCTGCTGTTAAATACCATGAAATTGTACACAGATATAACAAGTTTAAAGAAAACTATTAAAGCTGTTTAAAAAAATTAATTAATTCTAAAATAGTTTTGGAAAAAACGTTATTTGAAAAGAAATTTTATAATCTATAATTTAATAAAACAACTGTATTTTTGAACAATACATTATTAATTATTCCTATAGAATAACTAATCTTGGCAGCATTAAAAATAAAAAAATTAAGAAAAAAATTTTAAGTTTAGGAAAATTCGAACTTGTAGTATGAATATTTTCTTCATTAATTTCAATGTGCTTAAATTCAGTAAACATCATATGTAATATTACTTTAGGAAGAGACAGGTCAATTACATTATGAAGAGAGTTGAAGGAAATACTGTACTTAATCCTCCCGAGAGGTGACGAGAGAAGTGATGGAGACCTGGTTGTAGTCAGCTAATGCGAGGAAGGATAGGGGGCCGAGGTAGGATGGGGGGAGGTGGCATGTAAGAAACAAGAGGGGAGGGGGCTGAAGCTGCTCTAGAAGAAACAGAGCACTGAAAAATCGGCTCCAATCTTCATAACAAGACGAGATAAACTTGTAGCGTGATAAGAAAACCTTCGTGCGGTAGTGTATTTCACAGGGTGAGCCGTTCAGTCCTCCTCTTCCCAGTCTACTCTTCCCCATTATTCACAAGTTCTTTTACATTTAAATTCGTGTAAGACTCGGCGTTATGTATGTGGACAGCTTGATTTTACCTCGTAGATGGATTTTATATATTAGATGAATTTCTCTTTTAAGTAACTCTTTGAAATTCCTGGTAATTATTTTTAAATGATTATAAATTAGTTTTGATCCACAATTTCATATATACTTATAACAACGAATACTGTTTTAAAATTGAACAAAGTTTCGCAAAAATGTTTCTCTACGCTTTGCATACTATAATAAAGCAAACTAGTAGACATAGTCTCACATTTCTTTTCAACTAGGTTAGGAAAGATTTTTGTCTGTGAAGTTGAAAATGGACCACTGTTTTACAGCATTGTTTTAGTAAATAGCAGTATTTTTACAATTTACAAGTAACTTGTCTGAGGGTTTTTTAACCGGTATTTAAATAAAAGTTGTGATGGATGATGAAATTAAATAACTTTTGTTATGTCGTAAGCTTATTCGCTTTTCAGATTGGGCTATAACTACAAAATTCTATTTAATCTTAGGCTTTTCAGGCGCCAAATCTAATGACTTTATGGGCTTATTATACGCATAAAACGGCTTTCTATAAGCACAAAAACTACACTTTACAGCTAAATTTGAAGTTATTGATTTATTTATTTAAATTAAGCAAACAACGTTGACTCATTTTAATATTAAGTTGTTATGAATGATATAAAGATTTTTTCAAAAAAACTTTATATTATATATAAGAAGTTCATTTAACAATTTGATGTTAATACATCCTTAATTACAAAGATACAGAGCTCAACGTTATTCCATATCCTGATTTATTTTCCATTAGCCTGCAAGTTGCTGCGGTTACCCTAATCCGGAAAGAAGGAGTAGGGGGTTGGCAGGAGGGGGTTGTTTGCTGGCTCTGAAATAGGAAGGACTGATTCCAACGATGACAGGAGCCAGGTTTCTTTCTCCACCAATAAATCCGCGTATCCTTGACGGGAAATAATTCTTTGGATTACCGATTTCTTCCCGCCTATCCCCTCTCCACCCACCTCCAGGGCCGCCTTTTCTTCAGACAATAATCGGAATCGGGAGGAAGGGGAAAGAAAAAAAAATAAGAAAGGAATTGAAAGGGATCTAACAAGAAATCGACCTTGCTTAACCGAAACAACACAAGGCCTGGGCCAAATGAAAGTTCAATTATTTAAACATTTTTCTTAGGTCCATTTTGTTACTTTAAAACAAAATTAAAATATATTTCTGTATTGAACACAAAACAAAAAATATTCGAAATTGTAAAATATAAAAACTATACTAACTACTATGATTATTAGTACATTCCGATTAAAAATTTTGAATTTTAATAATTTACAATTTAAAAAAAAATTATTCATAGTTCATAAACATCTTAACTATATTTTACATGGGGTTGGGAACAGTCTGACGGTCGACCAACCCCTATTTTACGAATTATATATCTATTCATTTCATTGCACTACTTTCTCAAATTGCTTAATTTTAATTTATATGTATTCCGTAGATCAGTATAGGTGAAGTAGGAGTAAAAAATTTTAAGCATTTTAATTTAAAAAATAAATGACTATATGCAAAATAAATTATTTCACGGTGATCACTAGTAACCTTTTCATAGAATAGAGAGATATAAATTTTTAAATCAATTCCTGGATGTTAATATATATATATTAATAATTAATATAATGAAACTTAATCTTACATTCTGATAAATTTTTGTTCTCAACTATTTCATAAACGTTTAGAAAATCTCATTAGTCCTCAAAATCCCTAATCTAAAATAAAATATTAACGTGCAACAACCTCCTATGGAAACTCTCGTATCAGTTTTCTACTTATTTTTAATTCATTCAAAATATAGGGGATATCATACTCATTCGTATAAACAATGAATATTATCAAGAATCTCTATTCAACACACACAATTGCTAAATCTGGGTACTTAATAATGACTATCTTTAAGTAACAATTTACATAAAAACTGATTAAGTTGTCGCCAAATCAACGGGTCTTTTCCACGAAATTCCCGTTCTTTTGAAACCTCATTTGTCAAAATTCGTCGCTCCTGAGAGCCGGGAAAGAGATCGATACTACAATATTATCTATATGAACGATACAATACACATTGCACTACAATAAAAAAATTGTATCTCATTCCACATAAATAACTGATTTAATCTTATTTATTCATCTTTATATCAATTGCTTCTTCCTCCTTCCAGAAAATGATATTTGGTCCGGTTGATAGTATGACAAACTATTTTTAATGAATTATTTTCACAGGGATATCTTGCATGAATATCGCATTGGTCTTACCGAAATTTAAATTTGCGTTAATCCTAATTTATTTCCTCGTGTCCAGCTTTAATATTTATTGATTCAAGGAGGAATATTTCATAAATAGAGATGAATAAATATTATTAAATGTTGAGACATTAATGAATTAAGAAACAAATGTTTTAATTGCAACAATATATTTATAAATATATCATTGTTGCATATAAATATTGGGCTTTAGGGGAAGGAGGACAGCTTTGAAACGTTGATTGAATAATTTTATGTAAATAAAAAGATTTCAAAAAGAAATATTTATTTCCAGTAAATAATTGTTACAAAATTTAATAAACTATGTAAGTATTGACGTAATGTAAGCGACTATGAACCTTAAATTCCATTTTGTCGAGACTAATTTTTACTATGCTATGTTCTGATTTATGCATCATAAAAAAAAAAAAAAATTAAAACACTTCCTTCGCTACTGTGCTATAGAATATAATCTTTTCCTCGGAATTTATAATGCTTTTAAAAATATTGTTATCATTTAAGTGGTTTGTGAATAGAGAAATTATGGAGACTGATAACAGGGAGGAGAGTGGGTCTAAATCGGTCGACTAATTGTCAATATTTAATTCATGCAGCCATTAGGGGCAGGGGGGAAGTTGGGGGGCAAGAGGGGGGTAAGGAGGGGTAGGTCGTCTGTACTCACCACTTTGGGGTAAATACTGTTAACATTGATTCTCTCATAGCTCTACCTTCTAACGTAGCTTTAATAATTAATATCCTAACTTTTATAATAAAAATCCGGACATCATTTTTTGTGATCAGAAATCATTTTTTTAAAAAATATTTTCACAATGATCCTAGAGCTAGTTTCCAGATATTTAAACATTCTCGAAAATACATAAAATATGATAAAATGTTTCTTTTTATTCAAATCAATTATCACTGTATTTTAAACCATTATGTGAAATGATATAGTTGCTCATCCAAGACCAGCAAGAAATTTTTTTTTTCGATATGCTAGACGATCAAGATCAAGAAGAAAAATAAATCATAATTCTATACAAATTAAATTTAAAAAATAGTAAAACTGGAATTATTTTCTTTAAAATGTTAAATAACTTATAGGACATGTGTTAACTTAATTGAAACTTTTTTTTTTAATATTCCTGAATAGAAATCCTATTTTTTCTCTTCAATTAGTGCTATATCCCCATTTTTTTGTCTTTAAAACAGTATTTTCTTAAGGCCCTCTGTCTATCCCAATTTTAGAGCGCACTGATTTTTTGTATTTTAAAAAAATCATTATCCATTTTTTAACTGAACATTAAAAAATATATTTATGATTTTATTTCTGAAACCATTGGGTCACATCATATTTCCGGAAATATTATTTTTCTTTTGAATGTCCTGAGGAACCTTTCACATACTCAAATTGAATATTTTTTTTTAACTTGTATTTTCATTAGAAAATGAAAACGTTAAATTTGTAACAAATAATTTATCATATCCCTGAATTACCTACCAAAATTTCTATTACAGGTTACACAAGATCGGGAAATTTAAGTATAAATGCAACGTAATTCCTAACCCGGCTGAATTCGAGTTAGAGCATTGCTATTGATGACCCTTGAAGCAGGCCACATCCCAAATGAACATTAGCCTAGAAGATGGATTAGGGGAAATGATCCTGTAATTTGCTTCCAACATCTTCAAGGACCCATCCATTGATTTCCATCTTTAATGTCGGTAAGGTTCCCGGGGTAAGTGAAATTAACCTATCAATGATTTATGAGAAGCGGGAATAATGGACTTTATGCAATGAAAATTTATGGGATCGATTATTTAGAGCTTTTATGGTATCATATACAATCTAGATAAAACGGAATAAAAAATAAACAACAATCTAAAAAAAATATTGTTGTGCGCGCATGACATTACTTTTCCATACCTGTCTACTTGGAGGCGAAATGAATCCTTGAGAATTCCTAAACAGTTGTTTCTTTACTATTTAGCTCGACAGTTCTATATATTTTATATATAGGTAAGTGAAAGTAAAATCTGACTAGTGTCATAACTAACACGAAAAAACGATAATTCTTTAATAATCAAATTATTTTATACTTTACAGTTTTTATAACTATGAACAATGACAGATTGTTAATTACTATGGTGATGTTACTATCTTCCTCCAATCTACTTCATACGGTCAACTATCTTCTTCTAATATGTATTAATTTAATGTGTACATTAAAACATCGAGTGATTTTTTTTTATTTTGCTAAGAAAATTCGTATTTAAGGGTTCAGTGAGGATTAAATAGCGACTATCAAGTTTTTTCCTACCTAGATATTAATTAAAACAAAGTAATAATTGAATTAACTTTAATATGTACTTAAAAATTTTGATTTTTTTGTTTAATTTTACTTTAGGTGGAAAATTGCTGAAATTGGTATTTAAGGGCTTAGTGAGGTGTGAAAAATGATTATGAGCTTCACTCCTACTTAACCTAGGTATTAATTAAAATAAAATCTTAATTTTTATTAGTAATTACAAATATGAGCAATTTTTTTTTGCTATGAAAATTCATATTTAGGGTTTAGTAAGGTGTGATAAATGATAATCGAATTTTTTTCCTGCCAAGAATAAAAGAGTTCAAAAAAAGATAACAAAGCCGTGTACAGTGGAATGGGATTGGAAGATTGAATAATACTTTCTCTTATATATGTAATGTATAGGTAAGTACAACTAAAATCTGAATATTGTCATAATTCTTTTGTGGTATATATGTATCCACATTTTACTACCGATAACAATGAGATATGGTTGATTATTTCAATTAAACCGAATTGAAGATTCTTACGAGGAAGTTTTTTTTTCCTTTAATTTTGCATGAGAGCCCTTTCATACTATTGAAACGAGGATAACTCCAAGCTGAGTTTAAATACCACTGGATTGTACATTCACAGTAACCGGGTTTTAACGAAATCGTTAGGATCGAAAAATCTATCATATGAAGTGGCACTTACGACAGGAATATATCCCCCTTAAATATGAGTGTTCATTGTTGTACGATTTTTCTTTTTTTGAGCTAGGCTCTCCACACACGCACAGACTATCTTGTGAGACCCAGGTTGTTTGGTTTTTTTGACGAAGGAAGCATCATTTTGTGTAGTTAAAACGAAGATTTGAATTTAAAATTATCCTATAGCACAATACTTCGCATTATTATATATTAAATATATATTCTAAATAGGAAAGTAAAAGTAAACAAGAAGAAATATTGAGCTTTTTTAATAAATGCCAATTAGATATCGCAGTGCTAATGAGAAATAAATAGTAAGTGGGCTTAGATTACAAATATAATTTCAGTAATAAAATTATTCTTTACTATTACTACATTTAATTTATTACTATTTAATTTACTCATTTTATACCAGTGAAGCGGCTGGGAGCGAAGCACTGGAATCCTAAAGTTCTACCGTGCCATCCAACATTTTGGTGGCTTCATTTGGGGGACCCTGGCCAGAATATAAGTATTGTATATAGGTAAGACTATGTTCATTATTTTATTTTAATTATTTACTTCAATTGTTTTCTTATTTTTAATTATTTAACTCAGTTATCTACCTATATTTATTTATGGTGTGTATGCATATAATTTTATTTGTATCCATTTTCGTTTGTTTTTATTATTTATTTGCTTTTAATTTTTAGTTAATATGTATGTATGGTATGATTATACATACTTACATCCAAATTTAACCTATTGTGTATTCCCCTTGAGTGTTGAAGAAAGTATTATTTCCATAAACGTTAAATAAAAAATTAAAAATAATAAGATTTATTTATTTTACTATATTATATATTTCATTACATACTTTTGTGAACTTTATCATTTTTTTATTATTATAATTTTCTTACTTTTAGTTACATTATATTATTATTACTAGTGTTAGCAATGATTAGACGAATTGGTTTAACCGAAATTTTATCAAAAAGTTATAGTCCCAAAAAAAAAAACAGATACATTAATACGATTCCTTTGTATTAAAACAGACTAAAAACAAAATTTGACTTTTAACTTCATGGCGTATTCCAAAGTTTCGAATTTGAATGATGAGTTTAATTGCTTAAAAATTGTCATTAATATGATCTCAATAATGTAGTTTTGCGAATTGTCTATCATGAAAAACCGAGAATTTCACAGCAGACTTTAGCTGTGTTGCGGTTACCTACGAGGCGTTAAGTTGAAAAATTTAGACGCGGGAAGTCAGGAAGGGAAAAAGAGATCTTAGATAACCGCTAGCCATATGAAGACTCTAAATAATAAAGAGGAGCTCTGATGGGGCTCCAAGGCAGATATATACAGCTGGCCTTTTCACCTCTCCAAACTGTTTCTATACACATTAAAGATAGTAGCTCCTTCTTCTTAGTCCATTCAGTGCTCGAGTATCCTCCCCTAACAACTTCCACCGCCAAGCTATTTATTTCCAGGTGGTTATAAACACCATAGAGGAATTTGCTGATTTATTTATGGTTGTTTACAAATCACAGTGGGGTCCCACGCGAACGAGAAGGATGTTCGGCGATTGCACGTTCAAACATGTTCTTAATTTATAACTGCTTTTCCATATCGTATGCGTGAAAATTTATACTACCTAAATTTATTATAATATTGATCAGTAACAACAATAATTAAATATGGAGTCTTATCCCATGGTCAAAGAATTGAATTACATGTAAAAGAAATCGCTGCCCGTGAAGAATATCCTTAGTGGGAAATCCATTTACATTGTACCAGATAGTCAACCCCTCCCCTCCCTAGTCAACGTCATCACCTCCATATTCTAAGACACCTTGTTAAGGGCAACAAGCTTGCCCTAGTGTAGGCAGCTAGAAATGAGATATCCCATGAACTAGCAAGAGAAACAGTTTTATCCACACTTTAGTGTAAATTCTGGGATAAAACAATCTAAACTCTTCATAAATGTGTCAAAAGGAAAAGGAAAACAATATTTTCAAAAATATTCAGTACACGAGAATAATAAATCCAAATAAATTGGAAAACAAGATTTACGAAATGATGACAATTACATTTAACTTATCAGATCCAAAGGCAATAATTGCAGTTCTAGACCTGATAAAGAGAAGAACATTTATTACAGTGGCACTTTTCAATGATAATGACTTCCCAGAAGTATCAGACGTTGAGGAGAGTGTAGAGGTGAGAGAACGGTTGGACAAAATTAAACAACTATAACAAATTAAACCTTTACCAAGAATAGAAGATTGTAAGTACAATGTAAGTACAGTCCGATGTAAGTACAATTCTAACCCTTAAAAAAAAATATACATAAACTAATACTTTTTTTCACATTACTGGGTTGTAGCATTGATATTCAACCTCATCAATCTCTTGGTGAGGATATTGGAGAAAGTTCCACTGGGGGATTGATATCACATGGAGGCTATACAGTCGCAAGTCGATGTTCGAAATACACAACCCCTGGATTTCGATACTTCATCAACTTCAAAGTCCATGAATCCAGAATTCGCAAATTATCAAAATACACGGCAAAAAGACTCAACAATGTTCTTCAGTACTGCAGTCGCGTACTACAGTGGAGACTACGTATCGTGGGACCTTTCTAAATATATCTTTTACCAAGATGAACAGCCTACCGGAGCTTCATCCAACGTAGTTCTAAAAGTCGGCAGAAAATAAAAAAAACAGTAATTACTATTTGAAATTCATATTGACCTTCGTATTCGTACATAATTAACAATTAGAATTCAGCATTTACTATTGATTAGATCCCTCCTATCAAGTAGATTCTACTTTTGATTTCCTCTTATAAAATGTAATCTCTACCTAGGACTTCATCTTGGTATACGACTAACTTGGAATGCTCATACAAGACTGAAAAGAACTCAAAATGCTCATCGTTTCCGTCTATCACAACACTTGATATGAAGGCAAGAATGGGCGGGATCGGTGGTTCAGAGCAATGCACCAGGACACCTTTATATAACAATGAATGGCAGTATAGTAGGCAAGAGACCACGTGGGAGGCAAATAGCCAGAAGGATACACAGAATAGACAAATATGCGAAAGAGCTACAAGCATCAAACTGGAAACCAGTAGCCCAAAAGAGACAGGCATGGAGAAGGCTGGTTCGGGCGGCCAAAGTTATACAAGGTCTCTGGAACCAATCGAAAGAAATAATAATAATGATATATGTAAAAACTAAAATAAGGCCTATTTGAACCATATTTCCATTAAACCATCGTATTTCTCTCGTGACCTATCCATACCTTCCTCCTTAGGAGTATAAAATCCTTAATGCTCCTTACTTGTCACAAATAAAATCATTCATAATATCCTCAATGATTCATATGTTACCCATTTGGCCAGAACCAGATATTAATCCTTCCATCATCCTAATACCATTCCTTAACTACCCGAAGAAAAAAACCGCGTTTACTCTCCTAAGCATCTAAAGACAAGATGACTTCAAGACCTTCTAAGAGAGAGATATTTTGATTTCTACCAATGAGCAGATTCTCTACGAGTTTGTCTCATGCCGTTTTATTATAATACATAGGGCATTTAATGGTTGTATTTTTTGGTTTATGCAGATGTAAATAAAAAAAAAATATTCATTAATAAGTTTTAGAAATTGAGCTAGGAATTGACATTACCCGGACTTTATTTATTCCTTCAAATTCCTAAGATTTCTCGATGATTAGACTCCCATAACTAAAACTCAACAATAACAAATGTACAAATCAATGGAGCGACACAATAAGTTGGGGATGAGTTAGACAGGACTTCTCCCTAAGCAGGAGCTTTAATATGGGGAACCCAAAGTGTCCATATTTAATAAGGAGCTAGGAAGAGGAACTTGAAGGCGGCGCATATTCATGAGACGAAGCGGCTAATATTTGACGTAATCTTGCTCACGGAGGAGACAGGAAATAAGCCAAGACTTGGGTAATTAACACCTCAACTTGACAATTTGAATATGAGCATGGCTCCCTTTCTTTAAGTCCCCCCCCCACCCCTTGCAGCTACTGCCTTCTGTATTTAGGTCTTATTCACTCGGGGGTAAATTGGGCCCCAGATCAACTGGACGGCGCAGGATTGGAATAATGAAACCCCCCCCCTTTCTCCCTACTCTAATTGCGAGTAAATTTTCGACTCTGTAGTGTTAACAGGTATAGAATCGCTGTATATTGCCTCTCTAACTGTTTACCTTCTCTAGGCTGTTTAATCTGAATAAAACTTTAGATGTTCTCACTGCAAAAACATATACACAAGTATAAATATTATTTTCTGTGATATTTTTTTAAATTATTTGTTTCACCATCTGGCCGTCATTGCTTTATATTTTTTTTTTTATATTTCCTTTAAGACTTTTAAGACGTTCATCATTAAATGATTTTATCTTAATTGTGTTTTTTTTTTAATACTACATAACCTTTAAATCGACTTACTGTCACTAAGCAAATCTAAAAAATTATATATATATCAAAGTTTGTTAACGCATCTCAAAAAACCAACGCTTAATGTTTTTATCCTCCTACCCTTCCTTCAGTTAAATATTAAAATATATTACTACTTAATTAATTTGTTTATGTGTTGGACGATTTGGGGATACAGTATACCACATTTCAGCATCTATAATTTAACAATATTTTTTTAGTAAACTAGTTAAATTTAAAGGCAAATTGTTTGATCAGTTTTAATTGATAACCAAAATGTTATACGTTTAGATTAACACGCCAGACTCAAGAACGAAAATTTCATTTATACATTCTGGTTCAAAGATGACTGTGATTATACGGAATCGTAATGGTAATTTCACGACTCTCTAAATAAAAATGTCATTCCTGATCATGAGAGATAGTTGACCGTGAATGACTTATACGAAATGATGGTTGGGAGGTGCGGTAAAAATAAAATACAAATAAGTTGAAGTAACTTATTTAATCGTGATAACGTTTCGGCCAGAATTTCTAGCCTTCATCAGAACTAAGAACAGAACAAGATAACAACCAATGAAAACAGAAAAGAAAAAAGAAAATATAAAGAGAATGACATAAAGTAAGTAATTGTACAGAATGGAATTAATAAAATAAAGTGATGAAAGAAGCCGAAAATAAAATGTATACATAGTTAATTGAATAAGTAAGTAAAATAACATACTTAAGGAAATAAAATAAAACTGAAGTTATATAATGCAAAGAAATTTGCAAAAAAATACATGTAACAAATGAAATATGCAACCATTCGATATTAGATGCCATATTACATTACAACCATATTAGATAAAGAAGTAAAATTTAAGTAAACACCTCTTTTTCTATTATTATGGTTACATATATTTTCTTTTTCTCAATTTTATTTTTCTTTCCATAATTTTAATTTCATTACTATTACACTAATATATTCATATTTCTTTGCAATATATAAACTTCATTTTTATGTTATTTCCTTAATTATATTATTTTACCAACTTATTCAATTACCTATGTATACATTTTATTTTCCACTTCTTTCATCACTTTATTTTATTAATTCCATTCTATGCAATTATTTACTTTATGTCATTATCTTTATATTTTTTGCTGTTATCTTGTTCAGTTCTTAGCCCTGATGAAGGCTAGAAATTCTGGCCGAAACGTTAGTAAAATTAAGTAAGTTACTTCAACTTATTTGTGTTTTATCGTCATTACCATCACAACCATCGTCTCCTCGTAAATGTCATTCCTGATATTTTGTACTTTCTGTATCTATATATATTAAATGAGTATAGCGAATCAATTGAGCAACGAGATCGTAGTAATGAATGTTTGAATGTAAGAATTTAATCTTTTTTATTGGATCCTTCCGAGTAACTGGTAACTTTAGGTAGGTGGGAATGTAATCGTTACTTGGTTCTGTTTATAGAGTTCTAGGCCGTTATGGCCTCCTGCGCCAGTCACCTGTCAGATTTTTGTTGAGCACTGCCAAGCTATTAGACACAGATACAACTTCAACTACTTCTCAACCTATTTTCTAGACCGAGAATTCTTATAACGGTAGTGATCTTATTTTCTTAATTGTAATATATTTTGTTATTATTATTTTTTGTAATGTGATCTAAGTACCATAAAGATAAAGAAGATTGTCACATAAATGAAATATCTATTTAATCAACGATATACTTTATCTTTAATTATATTATTTCAAAATTTTTCGAGACCAGGTAATATTTATCAATAAATTAATTTAATATCCAAAACAGTCTCAACACTATTTATTTATTTGTCCTACGTTTCGGCCCTTCTGGTTACAATTAAAATTAATAAAAGAAAATTGAGAATTGGAATAAATACCAGATTGAAACAAAAATGCAATTTAAATTTAATATATTAATATATTAATTTTAATACAAGGCAGACCTGTTGTGGGTGGTAGGTTATAAAAGGTTTGTTATATGGTGTGGGTTTTTATAGTGTGGACAATATTATAGAATAGATAAGTGAATGTTTTTTAAAATTTAAATAGAGAGGTAACTAGACTTAAGCTTGGTAAGCTTATTAATAATAAGTATGACTTTTAATAATGGACTGTTTTGGAATAGGTTTTTGACTTAAATAAAGAAATTGACCTGGGCAAAATAGCCTGCAAGTAGAAAATAATTAATGTGAGAGGAAATTTATGTTGAAGGTATGTTATATTATGTAATAAATAATAATGTTATTGTAAATGTTTAAAAGTGAAGTTGTAATATAAGCTGTTAAATGTTTAGATGTCCCTGAGGATGGCTGGAAGGGCCGAAACGTAGGACAAATAAATAAATAGTGTTGAGACTGTTTTGGATATTAAATTAATTTATTGATAGATATACTTTATATTTACCTTAGCCAGTACCTTGAACAAGATGCCAATCTTGTTAAATTAACCGAATAACACGATTTAATGATAATGATTAGTTAATAGTTGGTCGTGGATTTTTAGAAATGAGAAGATGGTTGGGAGTGCGAAGGAGTGAAGAACACAAATAAGTAAAAACTTATTTACTACTGCCAACGTTTCAGCCAGAATTTCTGGGCTTCATCAGGGCTAAGAACAAAAAACAAGATAACAACCAATGAATAATAGATTAATAATGAATTACAGAATGATTAGAAAATAACCAATAATATAGGCACTTAAATAAAGTTGAAAGAAAATGTAAAGTCTCAGTATTATCAGAGGATAAAGGATATATTAGAATAAATAATATTAAATTTAAGAAAGAGGAAAGAACAAGAAAATAACATAAAAATGAAAATCTAGTTAGTAAATATAAGAAAAACGAATATAATTTAAAATTTAAGATATGAAAAAAGTGAAAAAGAAAATACTTGTAATTAATGAAATATCTAAGAAAAATACTAACTTTATATTTTATATCTTTCATTCTAGTACTTTACTTACATATTTCATCAATCACATATATTTCTTTTCCAAATTTTTTATAAGTAATTTTCTTCCTTTACATATACTTACTAACTAGATTTGTATATGTATATTACTTTCTTGATCTTTCTTGATTTTAATATTTCTTATTCCTACGTAGCCTTGATCTTCCTATGATATTTACACTATTTATTTATCTATATTGTCGGTTATTTTCTAATCATTCTGTGATTCCTATTATTAATTAGGATTGTTATTGTTTTTTGTTCTTAGCCCGGATAATGTTTTAAAATTCTGGCCAGTAATAGTAATAAATAATTTTATACTTTACTGACTCTACCCATTTTCTCATTGATTTAATTATCTGATTACCGTAAAATTATTTGGATGAAAACATTTTTTATGCACATTTCTTGTTTTCCCTCTTCTATTTCGTAATATTATAAGGAGTTGGCATTCGCTTACGGTACCTCTAGTACTGTTAACTTTTATAAAAAGAGATGGAATTAAAAATGTTAGTCAAATCCAAGTTATAATTTTTACAAAAAAAAAAAAATAAGAAATTTAATAATTTCATTTGTTTTGTTAATTCATATTTTAGGTGATTAATAAAACTAATTATTATTATTTTTACAGTGAATCTAATTACGTTTGTCCAGATAATGTTTTCCGCAATCATTTCTCCCATGTTATTTACAGAAATGAAGAGGAATATTGTATTATTAAGTTGAAGACAGATTTTTTTAGTGATTGGTCTTTTTTTTTTTATGTCGGATGTTAATCTGAAATGTAAATCATTTTCAGAAAGCAAGCAGCTATACTAAATTTAACGCAGGTAAAACCCTAGGGCAACAATTTTTTAAAAATATTTACAAAACAAATTTTAAAATTATACATGCTTACATTACACAGCTGGGTTTATTTTGTTCAAAATTTATATTTATTAGAAACTAATGTTTCTATATTCATTTTTTAAAATTATTTTACTCTTATTTTGACTAAAATATATGTACACACGAATAATGAATAAAATTACTAGATTAACAAATGTAATGGTTAACAGATATTTCAATTTTCAAGAAACCTCCCAATTCAACCAAAACCGATGAATGCATGATACGTGATGCATTGATAAGTAAAATTCGATTTTTTTTTTCTATGGTTCTATTATAATTAAGCAAGATTTTGTTTTCAAATGGGACCTAAGCCAAGGAGATTATGAAATCATCTATCGTTCCATATGAATTAAATTTGGTCGAATTTGAATTACAATCTAGCGAGGAAGGTACCTCCCCTTCACATGCTGGCCAAGACAATGCCCGGAATGCAGAAGAGACTCCAGCTGAAATAGTACGGAGAATACTCGGACCTCACTAGCGTCATTTTCACCACTCAAAGCCTGAGAATTCCTTTCGAGGCGATGAGCAGTGCAACCATCACATCAATTCACCAAAAGAGATTTAATTTTTTATTTATGGTATTTTAAATTATTGAAATATTATAAATTCATTGCTGAACGTTTCGAGTTTCTCAGTTCATATCCAACCTTTCTTCTTCTTATACAATACGTTTATCCTATCTACTATATATTAGTTAACTATATATACTATATATATATAACTATATATATCCTATCTAACTATATATTAGTTATTTTGTTTTTGTTCATATCCTTTATATGATATAAATAAACATTTTTATCCAACGTTAATTAATTTCTTTTTAACGTTATCATCCTGCAATTTACTATATTTAATATATACCAAAAGTTGTAAAGTTGAGTTAAAAAGCTGGAAACATTCATATTAATAAACGCTTAAAGAAGTATGAAAGGTTCAGTTGAAACAATATAATCAAAATATCTTCACTTTTATCATAGCAATAATCTCTTAAATTAAATAAGACTAACATGAGGGATGAGAGGCTACGTACGTGGGAATATCTATTTCAACGAATTTAATATTGGTGATACAAGGTTGAAAAATACTAGACAGGTTGTCCGAGGGTTATTTCCAATGCCCTGTGACCCAAGAAAAAAAATTTTTATGTAATTTTAGATTTTTTTTATATTATCGTGTGCTGCCTTTTTATGTATTATTATGAATCAATAAATTTGATTTTTTATATATAATGAGAACAAAATATTGTTTGTTGTATTGAATAAGTTGTGCATAAAAGATTACAAAACCCAAAGACAGAAAAGTAGACCAAAAACATTTTTTAAGGAAAAAACAAACCAGATTCTTTTTTAGCGTCTTTTAAAACTCAGAGACCAGTAACTATAAATATTGTAATAATTTAGAATTCCTAAACCATCTGCGAGATAAAAGGCTTTCATTAACTGAATCTGAAAGAAATATCCTTAATTTCAATATCTTCACAATAGGAGATGGGAATTGAAATTGGCAATATGGAGGAGAAGACCTCAACAACGAGGCCGGAGCGTTTTGTCTACTCTGTTTTATTCAGGCCCTGCCGCGTCTTAATAATTGGACAGCTCTGGATTCCGCTTAATTAATTAACTGAGGATAGGAAAAGTAAATCAAAGGGGGACCTGCCGGGAATACAGGGCCCCTTCGCCCCCACCACTCCTTTACATCCTATCCACCTTAGATTAAAACTCTGGTTCTCTCTCCCTATTAGACAATTTTAAGACGTAGCATGAATTTTTTACGATTCCTGTCAATTATATTATTATTATTGTTTAACATTTAAATATATCAAAGTTCAGGATATTTTTATTTTGTTTAGAATAGCACTCAAGTGTAAGAAAGTCACTTTGCACTTACACAACAGGTACACTTTGTATTTTATATTTAAGACTCATTCAGTCGTTAGAATAAGCAATAAAATAATTGTACACCAGCTATAAATTATCTTGAAATTAACAGAGATTAGATACCGACACCACAACCATTCTTGACCTAATCCATAAAAACTCAATAAACGACCTTCCCATTTACGTCTCGTCTTTTCATTTGACATTAACAAAATCGTTCCTGCGTATATTATATTTAAAATTTTTCGCATTTAGTCTAGTTTAAAAACTTAGCACTCCTTACTAATCATTATTAGTGTTATTTACATATCCGTTAGAGAAGGTAGAATGTAACTAATAAGTAATGAACATATTTTACTTATTTTTCTTAATCCATCCGTTTTGTCTTTCAGCTGCTCCTGCATCATCTATTGACAGCGTCACAGCTCCTCCCTGCTGAACTGAAGTTTCATAAAGACTTCAATGCTAAAAATTATCCGTCAGATGCAAATAACAATGGAGCATTTCTTAAATCAATGCAGGAATAGTAAAGCAAACACTGATTCTGAATGTGTATACCTTCGTTCGGTACATATCGTTCCCATCACATACCTCAAAAAGAATAAAGCTGTTTCCACGTTTTAATTTGGAGTACACAAGCACGCCAATGGGACAAGTCCTATGCTATAAAAAAAGTGCATTTCCAAGTTTCGGATAGTTGGCGGTAGAGCGATATTGTTCTCTTCTTTTCGAGTTCCAGAGAATACCTGATTCTTCCCTCAGCTCAAAAAGCACTCTCATGAATTCGTTTTAAGTTTCAATGTGGAACAACATTCCGTTGGGCCAATGTTGAATGATTCTATGATTCAGAGGTCGATAGGTCGAAAGAGTGTTTAGAATTGTGCTTTCATTGCATGGCCGCCATGTCGACTTATTTTTGTAAGAATACGTCACTAGCGACGTTTAAGTTCTGCAAATAACTACTAAACTATACAGAGAAAAGTTGTACATAGTAGCCAAAGTTGTATATAGTATGGCATAGAGCCTGCATTTTCTATCTTTGAACAAACAAGGTATATTGTGGTGTAATCACCAATCTGCGATCCCATTTACGTAACTCGTGATAAGCTGCAACGTGTTTGGGAGGAACTGTTCGTAGCATATGAAAAAAACTTCTGCTTCAGTCAAATACTAGTCAATAAAACACAGCTTAATGTAACAATGTCATTAGAGTGCTACCAATTGGTAGTTGTTCTACACTCCTGTAACACTCCATTATTACTAAGACCATATTTACTAAATGTATTATGTAATATACAGATGTAAATTTCAATAAAGTTGAAAAAAAAAAAATGTAACAGGTCGATTCTTTCTGAAAGACCTGACACTATAAATTATGTGTAACCATATTCAAATCGATACGAGTACTTAATTATTATAATTAATAAAATATTCGATCGAAGTATCACATTTTGTCTATCTTTAGAATTACTTAGCGCACCGGTCTGTAATTCTCCCGAATTGGTCGTTATAATTTGAATATTTAACAAAATAACGATACTGAAGACTCGGAGATGGACGCGCGGGGTAGAAGCTTCCCTCTGACTTGAAAATATCACCGGAACGGGGAGATGCTGGCTCCAATTACAGAGTCCCGCACTCATGTAGGATTAAACATCATTTAGTTAAGAGGTGGGCCATGTATTAGGGGAAATACAACTGTAACGAAAATGGTACGAATTACATCCTGGCTAAGCAATCCTATTAGCGTAACTTAACAACGGCTTAACAACTGGATTAAATTGGAAGCTGGATAAAAATGCTTCGGATCCGGTCCTGGAATACTAATTCGGCCGAGAAGGGAGCTTCCACGTGCTTGTAGATAACTTGCAAATTGGCTTGTTCAAAAACCAGATTCTGCATTTTACGAGTCATTGAGCCCTGAATTATATCCTCCTTCAATTCAGTCATAAAACTAAGTTCGGTTACAGTCTTCTATAACGAAGAAGTAATGTGGTCCAGGGTAGATGGGCCAACGATCTGTACGAAACCTATTAGGCATCCAATAGGTAAGTACATCAAGTGAAAAAATCGATTGTCGATCGTACCGAAGAAAATACAATTTTTTTTTTACTTTTACTTACAAATACATGAAATAAATCGTAAGGGGTAGTATTGTGATTGAAAAAAAAATCTAATTCGAGTTTTGGACGGAAATACACGTTTTGAAGCTCCCTCAATCCAAATATCTAAAACTCGAACGTTTATGTGAGCTGTCTACCAGACACGAAAACTCAAATTACGAATTCAGGTATACCTGAAATTTTAGTAAAACCCTTCTAATAATAAAATTTTCTTATTCAGGGCAATAATATTTAACCTGAATAACCAAATTTTTCAGACTATTTATTTATAGACATATTAATAAGGAGGTAGGCAAAGAGCACAGAGGCATATTGATATGTCCAAAGAGATAATGCCTTGAATAACTCAACATTGATCTGTCCTAAAGGTACAGTTGAATGTATCAACAGTGCATATGGATTCAACAATCGATTTTTAATTAGATAACTATGAAGACAAAATTTCGGAAAGGAAATGGAAATTTTTATTATTTATATATGGTAAAATTGATTATATGCTTTAATCATTTACATGAAATATTGTGAATTGTTAAATTAAATGCTAAAATTGTAGTAATAATAATATTAGAAGATGGTGAAACAGCCCGAAACGTTGTACAAGTAAATATAGATTATTGATAATATTCTTAAGGAAAAGTTTTTTCACCTATACATCTTAATATATTAAGAATAAACAACTTCATAGAAAATAAAATGAAGATTAAAATTCAAAACATTTAGCAAATAAGGTTATACAGCCATGAAGCTGATGTATTTAGTATGGGAGTGTTATTGACACCGTTCCCATTCACCCTATTTGGGGAGTTGAGGACATAACTAAATTCTCTTTCTCTTGCCCGACATTTTCCCATCTTGCTCCCAGAGTTCCAGATAATCGAGTGCCTATTGTAGCTCCTCGAGATGGGGGACAAGAAAAGATGGGAAAGAATGAATGACCGAGAATGACGAAGAAGATTACAAGGGCTAAAGGAGCGGGTGGGAAGTAAACCAATAAGCCGGCACCCTCCAACAATAGCCTTATTTTGCTGTGTGTCGTTATGACTTTGTGTAGAAGGATACTGCACTTGTTTACCTCGCCCCCCTCGACTGCCCCCTTCCTCTCCCCCCAGTCCTTGCCTCACTTTTCACTCTTTCACGGGACGATCCCATTCAGCCAGACCTGGGCAATCCATCACGCTTCCAGAGGTCCGCTCCAAAGAGGATCCCTTGGATAGAAAAGCCTTTTACGGTAATAATCACGCTGAAAAGAATTTCAATGATAGAAAAAAAATTAATTATTAAATAAACTACATATAATTGATGTAAAAATGATAATTATTTTAATTACTATAATTAATTTTGAATCAAGATTATAGAGGATAGCAGGGGCCAACTTGTATATAGGACTAAAATATTTTTAACGTATAAAAAATATTTTAGTCCAATATACAAGTTGGTCCCTGCTATCCTCTATAATTTTGATTTAATTTTCATATATTTTATATTTTGAAGGTGTTCACTTTCTAATCTTATTTTGCTCATCAAAGTCATAATTAAAGTATAAAATTAACCTTAATGATAAAGAAATAAATCATCTTGATAAAACTATGCATGTAAAAAAAAAAATTATAATGACACATCATAATTTCGTTATCACTGCTGTTATCTTGCTGTCACCTCCGATACATGAATAAGTCCAATGACGCCTCAGAATAGATACATTTTTTTAAGATAATTGTTTAGCATATGAGATGACTGGATCAAATTATATTTGATATTATGATTATATTCGCAACAAATATGTTAATCTCTATGTGATCTAGCAACTGAAATGGAAAACTTTAAGTAAATGAAAATTATGAAAGTGAAAAAGGGAAAAGGCAATATATTAGTTGGTGTGAAAATAACGTATATTAAAAAAAATCAACTCCAGGGATCTTTTTTCCAATACATCCTTAAACAAAAAACCTCTTAAAATCGAATGAAAAGTTATATTAATTCGGTGCCAAATCAAAACCCCTAATGGGTCTGAATCCTTATTTTTCTAAACAGATTTGTAACTTGTTATTTGTTTAACCTGGTAAACTTATCGGTGTATATATCTATTAGTATATATAGCTTGTCCTATGAATAATGAATTAGCCATTGACATATTGGAGGTTCTTTTCATTTGTTTACTTTGAATTTGGTTATTATATATTTTTTCAAATATCCCAGGAACATAGGTTAACCTCAGAACTAAACT
>NW_027112780.1:1333367-1334378 GCF_000696795.3 Halyomorpha halys
TCTCTTATGTCCACCTAGATAGATATGTTACACAGCCAATTATACGACGGCAGATTCACACGGACATGCTTTATTAGGTAGATTAATACCTATATTTTTTTATTAATAAAAAATTATTTAATACAGAGAGAGAAATTTTTTATTCGAGATGATAGTGCGATCCCTAAACAAACTCTGGTGTATTTCAAATCACACATCAACTGATTAATTATATATATTAAGAACGTTGATGGAATAACGACGTATAATATTTCAAACTTGGCTCAGACTTACCGAGACCATTTGATACGTCAAAGACCTTGAAAATTATTGCCACTACTATCCACAATAAAGATAAAACGGGTTTTTTTTTCAATAAACTCAATAGTTTTGTCAACATACCGGGGAAATGCCAAATGTGCTGTAGCTCCTTCTTCCGGGAAATATTTTTTTTTTAACTACAGTTAATAAGTATTGTATATATTATTTTATCAGTATGTATTATTTATTTATTTTTCATACAGATTGTTTGATTATGTTCATTTTGTTTATTCTTCTGTTTGTATATATTTTAAGAGGTCAGATTGTAATATCTATCAATAAATATAACGTAAAAAGTATTTTTTTAAATAAAAAAAAGTTAATAAGTAATTGATATGAATTATTTATTTGGTTCATATGTCTTCTAGAATATTCATCACGAAAGTTTAGAATAAGTAGTGGATGAATATACTTGATTTTCCAAAACTTTATGTATTTTTAATAAAAACACACAGTAGAGAATAATAAATATAGGAAAATATTGTTATCTAACTCAGAGGAACGTTTTTTTTTTAGGAATCTTCTCCAAATATTATTTTCATGTGAATTGTTTGTCAATTGCTTCTCAATTGTTCTGTTAGAAAGCTAGAAAATGAAATTTTTGGAATACATATTTAATACTAAGTGATAATTTACTAAATAATTCAAAAACACTATCCAAAATTATAGTCTCAAAACATTTATTTCATTCACACGTCCAACGTTTCGGCC
>NW_027112780.1:1339303-1368241 GCF_000696795.3 Halyomorpha halys
TACTCAGTTTAAGCATTTAAAAAATTATTTATCATAATTACATTTTTGTCACTTTTCTCATCTTCTTTCTCAAGAAAGAAATTTAAAGATTATAAATAAACTAAGTGATAACTTTCATCTACTAGATGGCTCAAAATCACTTGACAACGGCTGGACATCTCGAAATCTTAAAAATAAAAAATATAATGAGATCTACTTCTCTCTCTTCATTACGATTTACACAGTTTACAGAATCATCCGCTTCAGGGACAGTTTTGCCTAGTTTGGTGCATCGGGTTGGTGCAGATTTTCATAAAACTTCCGGATTTATTTTAACGACATACTTCAGAAGAGATTTTACATCGTAGATATTATATTTCATAAATGGAACTGATGGTGAATTCATTAGAGAGAATCTGTCTAAAAAGTTGATCGTGTCCTTTAATGGAACCCTTGTGTCTCGATCGTAAGTTGAATGCAAGTTCTCCTGTGGACTTATACTTCAATATGACATGCTTTGTATCTTCCATATGTCGTTCTTATTAGTGGGTTTATTTAGGAAGAAAGGTTTCAAACCTCCTTCCCAGTCAATTATGATAGTTGGCTCGTGGAGTAAATAAAAGGGTAAAGAAAACGATGTTCTTCGAATAAGTTTTCATGCTTTTAATAATGCTCTTTATTTATTACTTTATCTTTCTTAAATTATAGTTCCAGGCACATTGTCCAAAAGAATGGCTTCTAACTGAAAATAACTGTTTTATATAGAGAAGAAATAATTGTGTTCTGTCTGAGCGTTCTATAGAAGTGGATAGTGAGTAGATCAAGCAACAAGAAAAATCGAGATATTTCGTTGAAGATTTCAGAGAGTATAGCTAAGATAATTGAAAATTCAAAACCCTGTCTGCAAAAAGAAGGTATTGAACCATACCTCCTTATTGCAGCTAAGTCATCTATTAATAATAATATAATTCCATTGTTGCTACCTTAAAATTTAAAAAAAAAAATTAAGATATCTCGTTACTGAGAAGTACGAATCTTCTAGACGATTTGGGACCGGAATGATCGAAATGTTCAGAAGAAACTAAAGTAAGAAAGGAAGGAGAGTAATGGCATCAAACAGGAGGTCGTTACTTCTGCTTTCAGACCAGTAATTAATTAACAGCAGTGGATAATAAAATATTTAAAAGCACCATTAGGTCTTATTATCTATTTATCACCAGGATTTCAGTTAAAACTCTTTCATAAACAACAACGATGTTACTGGTATGTCATAAAAAAAAAAAATTCTATTCAAATTATTTGAAATTCATTAAATATATGTATGTATAGTTGACCGTAAAAATTGATATATAGGGAGATGGTCAGGGTTGCGGTCAATAGTGAAACAAAAATAGTTTACAACTATTTATTTTCCAACATTTCGCCCCACTTTGCAGGGCTTCATCAGGGCTAAAAAGATACAAAATGAAACTATGTTAAGATAAAATGATAGAAATAAAAATACAAAGATATAATGAAAAGAATAAAAAACAAGTAACAAAGGCAAGAGCAATAGTTTCATACAAAAATACGTAAAATATATAGCTAAAAAAGTACATGAGATGTATATAAAACAACAAACAAAAAACAATACATATACAGAGATAAAATATACGTCATGAAAGAATAATAAAAAAAAAAAAATAATAATAATGAAAAAAAATGACAATAAATGAGTAGAGAGCCATATAGGACAACATACCTGTCCAAATAAATAAGTTGAACAGACAGAAAGAAACAGCGGAAACGCGTAAGAGTGGGGACCACCTCCTCCCCACTCTTCCGCAGACAAAGTAACGGCTATTTAAAACGATTTCAAATACGTCGCGTATACAGGAAGTAGTATTAAAGATTTGACAAAAATAAAAAATGATAAGAGAAAATAAAGATTGATACGGTACATGAGAATCATGTACATATACATGAGTGAAAATAAATAGTTGTAAACTATTTTTGTTTCACTATTGACCGCAACCCTGACCATCTCCCTATATAGAAATTCATTAAAGTGTAACTGTATTGTAGTGGCAGTAATTTTAAATCATCGTTTTGAACAGTAATTTAATTATTATTATTATTATTTACTTATGCATTAACCCAGGGAGCGCCACGGAGTAAAGCGGGTGGTTATTAAGTCTAAGGACCCGAATTCGAATCCGGCTGGGCAGGGAATTGTTTCCTGTTACACTGTAGCCGTGAGTCAACTCCTGTGGGTTCTGGAGCTCTCCTGGAGTCCACCCAGCCTCTTAAATTGGGTACCCTTAATTGGGTAAAAATCTGGCGGTCGAGCGCGATTCTGACTAAATCAACTCCTTGCACAACCGTTGGTCTAGCAACAGTAATTCTTTACAAAGTACTGAACCCCTGACTCTTCATGGGTTGTAGTGGTACAGATTTAAATTTTTATTTTAAATGTTTAACCCGAATTTATATCCAAACATGAAAATTACTAGAAAGTGCAAAAAAATCATTTGTGGTTTTATTCACAAGCTTCTTGTGTTTGATGACAGTTCTGAAAACAATACTTTTTTTTTTTATTAATATAAATTGTAGAACTTTGTTACTACTGAGAAAACCAACAAATAAATGGTGTATAATGGACACGATATTGAATTGTTTTGAAATAAAATGTCTTCACCAGTTGGTCTTTAGGTCATCTTTTTTGACATATAGAAGATTTGAAGACGAAGCAAGGTTAGGAACTAGTGAGTTTCGGGTATTAAGGAATTTATTATTGAAGGATTCAAATTAGATGATGTCATTTATCAAGGAAGTAACGAGCATTTAATTTTTTTTTAATATTTATTTATTGCTATTTACAACTGTACATTATAATACATTTAGTAAATCTGATCTAAGTTAAATTGGAGTGTTGTAGGCGTGTAGAGAAACTACCCATTGGTAATGACATTTTACATTAACTGGTCTCGTGGCCATCTTCTTTTCAGGCGCCTCGGAGGATTGTCAGGAATGGAAGAGGATGAAAGGTTAGAAACTAGGGGGTTTGAGTGGTTAGGGTATTTATAATGGAAGGAGTGATATCTAGTTCGGGCTAGATCGGTTACATAGGGAACATTAAGGTCTTTATGTATGATTTTATTTGTGACGAAGTAAGGAGCATTGAGGATTTTACGAAGGATTTTGGATTGTAAGGATTGGATACGAGAGGAATTCGAAGGTTTAGTGGAGCCCCAAAGCTCAACGCCGTTTGTCCAGATTGGCCTTATAATTATCATGTAAATCAGTCTTTTGTAATGAATTTGAATTTTGGACCGTTTAAGTGCTGTAATAGTCGAAATCGACGTGCGGTATCCTGTCTTTTCAGTCTTGTGTGAGGATTCCAGGTTAGTCGTTTGTTCAGATGTAGTCCAAGGTAGCGGATCTGTTCGACAGGGGTAAGAGTAACATCATTAAATGAAACTGTAGGGCAGTCAGGTTTACGACGAAGGGTAAAGGTGATTTGATGGGATTTGTTGGAATTTATCTTAATCCTCCAATTACCACACCATTCTTCGAGGGCTCAGATATGGGATTGGAGATTTTGAGCATTTAATTAACGAAGGTTTTCGTATTTTAAAGATTGGATTCGAGGATTTATTTTATGTAATTTTTAACTGTTTTATTTTATATTTTATTACTTATAAAGTGTACCTTTAACCCATACTTAAAAAGGAATATTTTAGTGGGGAAAAATTTAAACCTTAATGAGACGAAAATGATCCAGATAGTCTCAACCTTCTTTAGTAAAATTATATTACATGTCCAACGTTTCGGCCATCATTAGGGATAATCTTAATTTTATTATCACAGCCTCATATTGATTAATTAACGTTTGTGGACTAATATAGTCAAGTTAATCTAACAGTTAAAATAAACCTGTCTGTCACTATAGCATTTATTAATAATTTCTATCCTTCAGGATTTACGTATTTTTCTATCATTAACTTATCACAACATTTACATGTAATGTGATATTTACATGTAATAGCATTTACATATTACCTATTATAGTGCTGTTATAAGTTAATGATAGGAAAATACAAAAATTGTGATGGATATTAATTATTAATAAATTCTCTAGCGACAAACCGGTTTATTTTAACTCTGTTCAATTGACTTGGGTATACTAGCTTACAAATTTTAATAAATCGATGTGAGGCTGTGATATTAAAATTAACATTTTCCTTTATGACGGCTAGACGTTAGGCATGTAACACAATGTTAATAAAGAAGGTTGAGACTATTTGGATATTTTTTATTATCATTAAAAAAACAACCAGTCTTTCACAAGACTACATAAATATATACAAAATATTTAAATATTTTCTACAGGGTGAAACAGTTATCATTAGGGATGAGATTTTTTTTTTTTTTAATTTATATGTACAAATTTATTGTTTTATCAAAATTTAGTGAGGTTTTAAATTAATTTTAAAGCATTTTTTGTGGAATATTTTTAAATAATTAACCATTTTTACGCACTTTTCTTCTCAAATTTCTCGTTTCAATTTACATATATGTATATAAAGGTATTCCATTTATTTTAAGATTTTTTTTTTAAATTAATTTTTTTTCAATTTTTTAATATACCCATATTAAATGAGGATAAGATCGTTAGGATGCGATTAGTGAAGACAAATAAATTTAGTTTAGAAGTTTAGGCCTTCTTCAGGGTTAAAAAAAAAAATCAAAATACTTATTTTATTAAGAGCATATTACGTCTGCCCTTTCTCATTACTTTTATTTTAAATAATATTATTGTGTACACATATTTACTTTTTCATTCCCTTAAACAAGATGCAAGATAGCTATAAACTCCAAACTAAAAACAAGATAACAATTATATTAAAAAAAGGAAATACAGAATAATAAGAAATTAAGTAGATAACTGATAATATTGGAAGAAAATGTATAGTGTAAGAATTATAAGAAGATAAAAGCAGTATAAGAATACATTAATATTAGAATTATGAAAGAGAAAAGAAAAAGAAAATAATATACTATGAAAATCCAGAATAAAAATAAAATAAAAGAATATGAAAACTAAATATATGTAAACAAATGAACATATGTCAATATTAAAGTTATGGTAAAGAGAGAAGTTATATGTAATTAATTAAATATGTCAGTAAAATTACAGAAGTAAATTTTTTTTTTTTAAATTATTTATTTAATGTAATTTACAACTGTACAAAATAATACAATAGGTAAATATGTAGTATTCTTCATATAAACTTGAAAATCTTGTGAAGGAACCACCCATTGGTGGTACTTCAAACATTAATTTAAATTAGAAGGTCCCGTGGCCATCTTCTTTTCAGACGCCTCGGAGGATTATCAGGGATTGTTAAGGATGAAAGATTAAGAGAAGTAAAATATAAAATTATGTAAGTCAAAAGGAGTATGTGATACAACTAATAATAATGTTCCACTCACCCCCAACGATCTTCTCTTCATATACTAATCCACGGCCTACAACTAACTTATCATTATTATACTAAATATCCCTATGAATTAATATCACGTATATGTAAAAATAAATATTTTGATATTTCGTCACATAAAAATCCCACCCCTAATTATTACTAAAATTACAAACGTGAGATTGCCTTATTGTATGAGAGAAAAATATAACAATTGACTGAATAAAATAATTGCTGATGGTACTTGGAATACTTTCTTCTACTACAGAGACATTTCATCCCCAAGATGAACCAGTAGATTGAAAGGTTCAAAAAGAAAATTAGGAAATTTACTCGGGGGAAGAAAAGAACTAATGACTCCTTGAATTATAAAACCATTAGTGATATTGGTTGGTTGCTCGGGAGCACCTGAGGCTCCAATCGAATTTCTCATTCGGAGCTGGCCAGTATTTGGAGAGGATGGCGGGGAACGCCCAGTTACCTAGATTAGCTTTTTCCTCTTCCTTCCAATCTCAGATCTACCACCTTCTGAATTATTTCAAATGTAAATAAATACCGTCTCAGCTGAGCTTCTGAAATTGAAAACTGAACAAGGGTAGAAGCCCTTAGTAACCCAGTTCAATCATTTCCATTCAATAATAATTAAATTATTATTATAAAATATTAAAAACTAAAATATAACTGTCGGTAAATTTCTGTGCCTGTTGCAACATTTCATGAGTTTCCATATTGCTCTATTTGATTTTCAGTCGGCTTCACATAATCCGACGTATGCTAATATGTAGGGATGGTGTCTTTAAACAAAAGTAAACAAAATTTTTTATTTTTTTTTGTTTTACTCTAAGCATTTTGGAACTCTTTAATTACTGCAATTGGTAATTTTTATTTTATTGTAATTTATGTGTTATTATTTATTTATTTTTTTGGCGTCATACATTTATTTAGTAAAGAGACACAAATATCTAATATACAAAAAAAATAGAAGAATAGAATAAAATTGTGACGTAAATATTTGAAAAAAAAGTTTGCATGGTTCCCCTATAAAATTAACATTAAGTAAGATATGGCACTATTACCAGCGATATTATACATTGTTCCCTTCTCTATTATGTATTTATGTATCATGTAATATAGGAATAGTTATTACTTTAATTTATTTATATATTTATTTTATTATGTTAACAGTAATTTTTTATTCATCTTTCCGATGAACTTCCAACGATTTCCGATTAATTTGTTATGTTAGTCTCATTATATGGATGTCTTTTTACAAGTCCCCCTTCCTATCTATTTTATGTACATGTAACTTTTATACACTTTTATTTTAGCCCATATGAAAACCTGCAGTGTGGTTCGAAATGTAAGTTATTAATTAATAGTTAAAATATTTCTTGATTTTAGAGAATTGTAAATAATTTGGGAAACACTCAAATAGAAGTTCAGATGAAAACACGAAACTTTCAGGTTTTATCCTTTGCCAACTGATATCTCTCCACTACTTTTTGACGCTACAAATCACTCACTAATTATTTATCGAGGAGATTGAAAAGTAAAAACCTTGAGGGTATAATCGTCATTAGGATGATACCAGTGAGCGGTTTCTTCACAAGATATTTTCCTTACAAACTGATTAAGTATCGTGTTTTCTAAATTTAAAAAGTCTCTATAGATAATACGTGAGTACAAACGATTAAATTAAATACGATAACTAAGTTCTGTTGGTTATTGGGTAGAAAACTCAGATTCTGACAATAAAATCGTTATGGTTTTAAACTACAAACTCTGTAAGCTAAGTTAGGAACGCATTCAATAGATGCAATTATCAATCAGGGAATATTGTCTTTGAATGGGCAGTGAATAGGGAATATAATGAGAAAACTATTAGGCTAGTGATAAAATAATGGGGGTATTAGGATGAAGCATAGAAGAGCATAGACACCATATCTCCCTGATGGCCTGGGTCAACAGAGGCTTCTAATGGGTTCATTTGTACCGGCCGGCAGCCATCCAAGAGTCGGCACAATCCAAGCATAAATCTCCATCCCCATTTCGTTATTTGTTGCCCTTGTCAAATCTGGTTTGGATCGAGATAATATGGTCCAATCTTGACCAAGGTTTGGCCCGTTTTGACAGCCAAAGGTAAAAATAAAACCAGACAACTCCAATTCTAATGTCAAATATATTTATTATATTGTGCAATCAGAGGAATTTCTTATAGTTAAATAGGAATCCTGATAAGGAAAGACGCAATTAATTAATAATTCGGAAGCCAATTTCGCTAATTATCTGACAATGGTGTAGGTATCATCTTCTACAAGCGATTAAAACATACAATTTTTATAGGAACACATTCCTTTTATGTCGACAATGTTTATTATTATATCTTGGATTATGCCAAAAACATTGTGGTTTAATATACTACCCAGGTCTCAGATTGGTAAGACCTGAGATACGGACGACTCTTCCATTTGGTCCGATTTGGTCCAAATTACGCTCGACCACTAGATTTTTACCCAATTAAGGGTACCAACTTCATGAGACTGGGTGGACCCCGAAGTGATCCCGAACTCACAGGGCTCCCTCACGACAACTATGAAATGAAAATAATTATCTGCCTTAACACTGAGCTACACACTCCCAAATATCCCGTATGCCTGGGTTTAACATGTATTTAATATAAATAAAGTATTCGAAAAATAAGACATTTGATAAATTATTGACACAAAATCAAACTAAATTATATTGGCTTTGAAAATAATAATCACTCCCAACTTCCTTCAAGTCCTTATTTAATATGTTAAAAGTTTAACATATTTTTCAACAGAAAACTATAAAACAAACAAAACTATTATTTTAACTCTGTAAGAAGATTCAGATGGAGGTCAAAAATTAACGGATAGATCGTAGAATGGAGATGGATCCATTGTATAACTGTCTGTTACTTTTATTATTTCTTAGTTCATTAAATATATTTTATTTGTTTCATCTTTATATTCCTATTTAATTATTCTACGCCTCAGACTGTATAGATATTATTTACGTTCTCTTGCTTAAATTTTCTTTTACATTTTATAATTTATCTTATACCATTGTTTCCATATCCTTTTATTTTCGTTTTCACATTTATTTGACTTTATAATAAACTTAGATATAATATCTCATCTGATTATTATTTCTACGTACGGATTTCCGAACCCACGCACCCACGCACGCATGCACGCACGCGCGTGGAGTAGGTAGTCTCTCATTGGGCGCCTCCCCTGGTGGCAGATAGGGGGATTCTCACCACATATAGTGGGAACCGGGGAAATAGAGTACCCGGGGTGGGCCAATACTAGACTCAAATCCAGGGGGGACAGTTCCTAGAATAGGAAGCTTACTGGTCAGCGTCTGTTCCTCAGGTTAGAGGCAGCTGTTTCAAAACCAGGCTGGAAGTATAAAATGCGAAAATAAAAACTACGGGATGAAAGATAACATTAATTGTGCTACGGTGCAGGGGCACGGAACTCCAGTAACGGCGTAGGTATGGAATGCAAAAGGGGGTTTCCCGACTTCGTCATCGTACGACCGCAGTGCTGCAAAGGGGACTTGGCCGTTGTAGCATCTATTACCACAAAATTAAACACAACTGAGGTGATGCAGAATCTTGGAAGCAACAACAAAAAGAAAAAGAACTTTCCAATATAACCAAAAAACAATGAATTTTAATTTTAAAAAGTAAATGAAAGATATCCCTTATCTTTTGTTGAGTGTTCAATGTCTAATCCCTCGAAGCTCCATCAGCAACCAACTGCACTCTGCCAAGTACAAACACAAACTAATGATGGTGACTAATAAATAGTTTTTCAGCTATTTCGCGCATATGTTTTGACCCACCTTCTTACAAATATCAACTAATAATCGTTTTCGTGTTAAGTATAGAAAAAATTATATTAGCAAATAGCAGGTTGTTACAGCATGTTACAGCAGGGGAGCATCCCATACTACACAACAAAACCACACTTAAAGACATATAATAAAATTGAATCCTAAGCAATAATTTTATTTCCAATCTTAAAAACTAAAATATAAAACGGAGATGAGTACCTAATCCCATTCATAAAATGAACAAATAATTAATAATTTTATGATCTGAATATTAATTTTAGGGAGCAATATGTATCCATCAAATGACCCATCTATCGCTAAGGTTCCAATACAGATTTATATTTCAGGATAATGAAACCTCACCATCCCATCCTTTCCGTTCGTTTAATGCCAATGAATTCGCTGCAATGAGCATAGTTTTAGTTTAATTTTATTGATAGACAGTTGAACCTAATTGTCATGTAAATGGGCTTGTTAGAGAAGTTTGTTGAGCCGCTTCCCGGATTCCTCTATTCATGGAAGAAGCCCCTGTTGAGGAAACTAACTCTGGAGGAATCAGCATACGCTGAGGTGGGTAGAAGTTTCTCATACACCCAGCGCGGGGCAACCGTTTACGCTGTTTATTTACATCTGTCGCTTTTCCAACAAGTTGCTACCTTTTGAGGATTAGCGTTGCTTTATTGGCACAAGGAGCATTCTCCTTCCGAATGAGAAGCAGTTTGCAAGCTGGAAGTTGCTCATTGTGATAGCGAGGGGGGTCCGCAACCACTTCCAAGGTAAATAAGGTAACGTAATATTTAGGCTTGTTCCAAAGCAAGAGTTTTCGTAAGGAAGGATAACACAATTTAACCCCTTATCATAAGATAGATAGGGACCACATCAGAAAGTTCATACCTGGAAATGGCTTACACGATAAAAAAAATATTAAGTATAAGCATTAATGTTATTAATTAAATAATCAATACTTATTTATTTGTATTTTATTGGTACGTACCCCTTATTTTTCAAATTAAAACACGAGTTTCCTGAATTAACTTGTTTTAAATTACTTTTGAAACTAGCTTTCCCATCGTTCGAATTGCATATATATATATATATATATTTAGATGTTAATAGTGATTATTTTTTCAACAACAGTTCATTTTCCCACATCCTCACAATTTGTAATAAAACTTGATGGAAATTGCATCCTAGAATTAAACAATTTCAGTCACAACACTATTATGAGAAGATGTCAGACTACTCAACTAAGACTACTGAAAGTTAAGAGATCGCCATAATTTCTATATTTCATTGGTAGATAGGTGTAATTAAGACTGACCTTTGTCATAAAGAAATTTATTTATAAATTCAATATGGTACTTATGTGATTTAGTTACTCTCAATTACTTTCTTCTAAGATTTTTGTGTTAGATTTTAGTTTGCCTGACATAGTTTGGATTTCCAATGTTACATCATACATTCATAGTGTAAGTGGTTTATGACTATTGGAATTAGATGACATCGATTTTTGCTTTCCTTAATACTTATGATCATTCGGTAAGGTATCCTTTACACCCTCAATTATATACTAATTTATTTTCAATTATATTTTTGACTTTTCCAATTTTGTTTTTCTTTCTTTTTTTATGTTATTTTAATTTTTTTTTTATTAAACATAATCATACCTTAGTGTTTATATTTTTGGTTTTTTTATGATGTCCTCAATCCAATATATGAAATGAAATGAAAAAATAACTTTATTCTGGGACATATGTCCCCTAAGAATAATTACAAGGTTCATATAGTGAGATTTTTATCTGGCGAGCGTTTACAAATTTTCAGATAGTAGAATGAAATTACATTGGTATATTGGCTTTACTACTGTTTATAATGTTAATCAATACCTGACTATTTATTTGATTACAAAGATGTGGAGGTTTGTTTATTCAATTAATGAAGGAATAGGTGTTGTTTAAAGGAGAGAATGGATGAGGACTGGCGAATGGAGATGGGAAGAGAATTCCAGAGGGAGGTTGCACGTATGACGAAGGATTTGCTAAAGAAGGAGGTTCTATAGGAGGGCATATATAAATCATTCGGATGGGATCTGGTGTTTAATGAGTGGATGGATGAACGAAGAGTGAGGAGATCTATGATATAGGTAGGTTTTTTGATGTTAAGAACTTGGAATAGAAAAACACCAAGGAGGTATTGCCTTCGGGAGGTTGGATAGAGGCACTTCAACTCGGAATACCAGCGGGAGACTTGAGAGTGTCTAGGGAACCCAAAGATAAATCTTACAAAACAAATCATGAGTCTCTTCAGTCTCAACTCTAGTCCTGCAGATAGCCCTCCATACACCAAGGATCCGTAGTCGAAGTGGGGGAAGACAAGAGAGGATACTAGGTGCTGACGAGTGTTCTGAGGAATGGAATTACAGAATTTTAGGAATTGTTTGAGTACAGTTATGGATTTGGGTGTGATTTGGGAAATATGGTTATTCCAAGAGAGGTGTTGATCAAGTGACACCAAGGTTTTTTATTGTAGGATTGAAGTGAATCAGTTGGTTGTTAAGGAAAAGTAGAGGACAGTAAGGGAGGTTATGAAGGAGGCGCTTGGAACCGATAAGAATAGCCTTCGTTTTTTTGGCATTCAGCTTCAAATCATTGTTAGACGCCCATGCGTTAATGTTGTTAGTATCTTCCTGTATTTTTTGGATGGCCTCAAGCATTTCGGAGGGATGGAAGGACAGATAGATCTGGAGATCGTCTGCGTATAGTATAGGTGGTACTGTGCGTGGTGAATGGAATCAGGAAGATCATTGATATAAATGGAGAAAAGGGTTGGTGAAAGTGATGAACCCTGAGGAACACCTTGTGACAGAAGCAGGGGAGAGGAAAGAGGTTTATTCGGAATGACGACTGTTTGGGAACGATGGGGCAGGAAGTAGAGGAACCAGTTTAGGATACTATTTGACATGGAAAGGTTTTGAAGTTTATTAAGGAGGATCTTATGGCAAACTGTGTCAAAAGCCTTAGAAAAATCTAAGGTATTGAGTCTTGTGCAATGTAATAAATTCCTCTCTACAATGTAGTATTCTATTATTTGCAACTTTGATGTAGTAATGTGCCTCCTCTACCATATGTTAAATACAAAATGGGGGCTTACGGGTTTCATTGTTGGTTGATCCTCTTTTGTTATTAAATGTATATGAGGTAGGTTGGTATGACCAATCATTTTCCTGGTCAGAGGTCGGTATAAGGCGTTCACAGATGATATTTTTATTTTATTTTTTAATAGGATCAAAATGATCTTTGGTCACGACAAGCTTCCTGTGTATTATAAATAAATTCTTTGCATTGGAGAAAAGACCTCCTTCCTCAGAGAGAAGCCCCACAGGCGAGTCAAAATGACTAATGGTTCACAAACCATGAATCAATGGTTTGTCCCCGGAGCTACCCTTGTGAAGCCAATTGGTTAGGAGGCGATATTCTCCTCGAAATATTCACAAGTGACCATCATAAGCAAAATTATTTATTTGTTGAGTTTTAAAAAATACTTCAAAACCTACCGAAATCGATTAATGAAATAAATAAAAATTAATCAATTAATAAAAGCTTAACTCAATATATGTAAAGGGTTTCAAAGGTGACGTGTCCTCTCCCCCATTTTATATTAATAGTGTTTTTATTTGTTCGGGGTCCCTTCAGAATAATTACAGAAAACAAAAATTGGGCTTTAGCGCTATAGACTTGGAAGAAATACTGAAAATCGGCAAATCAGAAGAAAATAACAAAAAATTGAAAACTGTTGAATTAAAATGAAACTTCTCATAATAGTAATGATGAGAAAATAGTTAACCGTATATAATATGTATGAGGAGAAGATGGTTGGGAAAGCAATCAAAGAATAACACCAATAATATTTTTTTAAATTATTTATTTAATGTAATTTACAACTGTACAAAATAATTCAATAGGTAAATATGTAGTATGTTTCATATACACTTCAAAATCTTGGGAAGGAACCACCCATTGGTGGTACTTCAAACATTAATTTAAATTAGAAGGTCCGTGGCCATCTTCTTTTCAGACGCCTCGAAGGATTATCAGGGATTGTTAAGGATGAAAGATTAAGAATTAATGGGTTAGGATGGTTAAGGAGTTTGGAATGAAAAGACGCATATCTGTTTTGGGCCAAATCTGCAACGAATGGGATTTTAAGGTCATTGTGAATGAGTTTATTTGTGACGTAATAAGGAGCATCAAGGATTTTACGTAGGATTTCGGATTGTAGCGATTGGATGCGGGAAGAATTTGATGGTTTGGTGGAGCCCCAGAGCTCAATTCCATATGTCCAAATTGGTCTGATTATTGTAGTGTATACTAATATTTTGTAGTGAATGGGAAGTTTAGAGCGTTTGTCAAGTAAGTGTTGTAGCAATCGGAATCTACGAGCAGTTTCTTGTCGTTTCAGTCTTGTGTGCGGATTCCAAGTATGTCTCTTGTCAAGATGGAGTCCTAAATATCGAATCTGTTCAACAGGCATTAGTGGTGTATTTAGAAAGGATACTGTAGGACAGGAGGGCAGAGGTTTACGACGGAGAGTAAAGGTGATCTGGAGGGATTTGTCAGGATTTATTTTGATTCTCCAGTTTTTACACCATTCTTTAATAGATGTTATGTGTGCAGTACAAATAAATTTAAAAACCTATTTATTTGTGCCAAAGATTCGGCCAGAATTTCTAGACAAAATCACGAGTTAAAAAAAAATAAAGAAAAGGATATATAGAATGATTGAAGCAAATAATAGTACAGAATGAAAATAGATATAGTCGACTTTGAGATGTTATTCTCTGGGAAGAGTCCAATGCTTTCTGAGTATTAATAAAAGTGTGGTGTTCGGTTGAGGGTGTCGCTTCTACTATAATAGCAACTATAATGTGATAAAAATGTGATAAAAAATTAAAGAGATAAATAAAGTGCTTGGCTCTCTCAATATTCTATTTTTATTTGACGTTGTTTACAAGTAGAGAATGCATTCAATTTTTTAAAAATATTTACCTACATTTTTGTTTTGAAAACTATTATTTAAATAAATGTCTAAAATTATAAATTTTCTCATAAAAAAGTTTCGAATGTTGTGTTCGGAACAATCATTTTCCTATAAAATTACAGGAGAAAATTGTACAGATTCCGATGGCAAAGAAAGACAATATTTAGCTTTTATTTAATACAATGTCTCTTGTTATTATACTATGATGAATAGATGCTTGGATATAATGCAGCCGAGACGTTGTTGGTCCTGTTGCGAAAAGAGCACCTGCTCCCATTTGCTTCTGAATAGCTTGATTAGGTGAACTAAATGCAAACGTTCCAGGTAAAGTAGTAGCCTCTTCAACACATTTTCGATCGCTTTTTTTTTCCCGTAGGTGGGTGGAGGTTATAGGTATTAATATGAACTGATACTGAGCTCTGTTCCATAAGGGAATTCCCAGGCAAAGCGGCATTACTAGAAGAAAATTCATTGTACCTCTTTGTATTTATATGATAAAGGGATTTTCTATCAAAAGTCAATATATCCACTTCTGGAAAACTAATATAGAAATATCCGATAAAGATAGATTAATTTTTTATTAATGACGTCGATATGTAACAACAATCGTGCCACTTTAATCGATTTGAAACATTTTTTTTTTAGATTTACTCAAAAACGTGAAAACAGATTATCTGTATATCAATATACAATAAGTGATCTTTAATATAAGCTAAATCTTTAACTTATTTACACAGCTTATCAGAGTTTAAATGCCAATGTTTTAAAAATATCATCCTTTAATTTTGTTTGTTTAAAATAATTAATCATCTTTTATTCCAACAGTTATGAACAATGTATGAAAATGAGCTATGAAGTTGATAAATAACTAAATAATGAAATAGATTGCACTGTTGATAGAAACAAAAACTTATATTCGCTCCTCCAAAAACCTTGACATTTTTAAAGGAACATAAAAATGAAAATTTATGAATTGAAATTTTTACCTCCTCGGTTGGTAAGTGAAAGTTTATCGCGTCGTATTACGAAATTTTATGCTAAGTACGCTCCAACTGTATAAATAATTCCAAGTTTATAGGCTCATTAAAATGAACAGTTGTTTCAAAGAGTGAAAATGATAGTAATAACTTTGGTAAAGGTAACACGACCGATGGTGTGTATGTGAAATTAAAACGAAATTCAAAAATTTCAACAGTATAGCTATTTTCCTTTGGCATAGACTAAACCCATAAAAATAACCTATTTTCTTCCCAGATTATTTTATGAAATATTAAACCATTTTGATATGGTGGGAGGTGGGAGCGAGAAAAAAGATGATGAGGGCGGGAACATTCAAAGCATGTCCACTTAGTCCTCTCTAATGCCTTCCCTTTCCGACGTGACTGCCTGCAGGAGTGTATCAAGCCGATACATAGCATATTGTTTCCATCTCTAAACCTATCTTGTTCCAGTTATCATAGCTCAGTATTCGGAGAGTTATCTATATCAATAATAACTTAGGCAAATACGGAATTAACTCCATCAATGATTGCTTAAATAAAACTTCATGTGCATAACAACAGCTTATTAACATTAAAAACTTTGATAAATTACTTTTTAATGACTTAGAACAAAAGCATTGGTATATATTTGCCAATTCTATATAGAGATAATATAATATATACATTTTAAGCAGCAAATTTATAACAATTGAATAGGGTATATAGAAATATACAGAACATAGTAGGATCATGTCTTTTGTTTTTTTTCCTCTTTTTATTTTATTACAAAGAAAAACGCGCCTTTGCTAAAATTTTAACCCATAATAAGAAACCAATCGATGTTTCGGTTCAAAGATTCTGATAGTTTCCTGCTTAGTTGTTCTTGATAAGTGTATAATTAAAAAAATACTAATGGCCCTATTGAATAATTAACCATTCAAACCAAGAAATGACCAAAATTAATAATTTTTTGGTCGGGTCCTTACCCCGTCGGTTTTGAGGTAAAATTGAGCAAAACTTCCAATGAGCTGTTTATCCATATCTAAAACAGCTCAAAATAAGCCAAATCTACGGTTCAGTATACAAGTAGACAGAATCATTGAGAACACTAACATCAAAAATAATTTACTTTAATTATAATAATAAAGGGGAACCCTATCCCAGCTTGCAGTTGGGCAAATGAAAAGAGGCAATCATGTATCAATTGGCTCTAAACTACAAAGAACAGGAAACCGACTTTGTATTCGGGAAAAAATCCGAGACCTCCACCCCAAACAAGAACCAATCCGAAGGCTAGAAGCAGATTCAGAAGGGTAGAGGGGAGGGAAGGGTAAAAGTATGGAGCTAGGGAAACGGAGAAAGAAATAAAAACATTCGCATGGTACTGAATCGAAATTAAACTCGGGCCATTTGTAGCCAAAGGAGAAAGAGCTGTAATTTTGACTGTCCCGTGACTGCAGTGGTACTGGTTCAAATCCGTCCTGGTTGACTATTATTTCAATGCGGTGCCACAAAATGAGAAACATGACCTCAAAATATGGCTAAGATATGTTGGTTACCTGTAGATAAAACCTTCCCACCGTATGACAGAAATGTTCAGAAATGGTGGTCAAGAAATCGTAAGGAGGGCCGAGAGGAATACATCGGAGTGCTAGAAGGGATTAGCAGAAGCGATAGCAGTTGGAGGGAAGCCATCCAGCAATCCAGATGAGTCTTAGGACTAATACTATAACGAGCAATATAGTATACTTTTTGAGGCGATTCGATAAATTACTAAATTCTATCAAATAACTACACATTCAGAATTCTTAATTCTACTGGCTCAGTACTAACATAAATCTCATAATTATACAAGAACTTTGTCCATAAGCCTCAATGCTAAAAGCAAAATAGATTTACACTAATGTATTATGGTTATTTACCATAATAAGTAATAAATTCCTCAACAGGTCAATTCCTGTAAGATCAGATAGAAATATATATTACAATAAATAAATTAAACATACAAAAGAAATAAATACGGTTTCTAAAAATTATGATTCCGTGAAGAGTGGTGAAGAAAATGTAGTTTTAAAAATAATTTAGAATTAGCGGCTCCTGCCTATCCTAATATAATTTAACATTTTCAACATTAACGCTTATACAAAAAGAACCTTTTACAGAAGATGAACTTCTTGGAGACAAAGGGTTTCGGTAGGTTGGAGAGAAAATCTTACAAAGCGCAGAGCATCTCATATTCCGTTAATTTTTTTAGAGCCCATTACCGAGCGACAAGAAGTGGATGTAACGATTCCTCCCAAAATTTCCTTATTTCATTACCAACATTCCATAAAAGCCTTCAACTAGATTATGAACATAAAAAGGGTCCAACCGCCCGGTTCAGAGCGTCCGGTTGGTGGCTTAAGTAGGTTTAGGCTAGTTATAAAAGTGTTGGAGGAGGGAGGTTAATATTGTTCCAGAGAGGCCAGAAGTATTTTCCCATGTCGCAAAACATTAATGGACTTCTCTCTTTTCTCTTCAGGATTCTCTCCGTAATGTCTCTTAAAAACTTTATTTTTAATGCTTCCTCGGATGCCTACCATTACCTCAATTAAACCTCCCTTGGGGGAGGGCAGGGAGTGGGGAAGAGGAAGGGGTAAGGTGGGGGCTATTAAATGCAAAATGTACGCTTTCCCGGGCATGTCCTTCGAATTTTCGTAGTGTTCTCTCAACTGATCCTGGAAATTAAGTTGGAAAACATTTTAAAAGTAATAAAATACTTCATGAAAATAAAAATAAAATAATAAATTATTTCGATAGCTGCGCTTTTGTAAAGAATGTAGGCTTATTTTGATTATAAGTGGAATTTAATTGAAAGTTTATTAGTTGGATGTATGTAATGATTGTAGAGAGATGGTCCGAGTGGTGGTTAGCAGAGCTACAAAAATATTAGGAAAAAATATTTATTACCAATTATAATATTTATTAGTATCCAAGGTTTCACCTCACAGTACAAATCATTATTAGGGCTATATGAGAACAAAATACAAACATCTACGACATTTTACAACTCTCTATGTATATTATTATTGTTTCATCACAACTTACAATGTTCAAGCCCTGCGAATATCAGTTAGTAATATTTTTGCTGCAATTTGTGTATCTCTCTTGCCCGTAACCCCAGATTATCTTCCTATTATTAAAAAGTTTAATTTTTATTTGTAGGAATAGGAGTTTTCTTCAAATACAAATAAGCAAATAAACGAATAAACTAATACTGTGAAACTTCACCTAACGCATATCTCTACCCTATGAATACCATGATCCCATACCTGTCGGGTCGGCTACATATTTGGGCCAACTTGTACCAGCCAATCCATAATCTATCCACAAGCTTGCACAAGACCGAATTTGCTATCGTCTGGCAACCGTGTAACAACACTTTATTTTTATTTTATTTTATTTATTTAAGTGTTTCGACCACTAGGGTCATTTACACTAGATTTCCCAATTAGATTACAATTGACATGTTCACAAAGTGAGAAAGTTACAAATTTACAATTACATATTAACAATTATAATTTACATTTTATAAAGTTGCAATTAGAATTGACGTAGTGAGTAAATTACTATATTAAATTATGCATCCATTTATACATGCTGGAATTAGAGTTAGACTAGATGTGATCATAGATATTAATTATTTTTAAAAAGTGAAAAGTTTTTGATACTGTTGTGGGGTCTTCTCTGATCATTTCCTGTAAATCTGAACGTGCCTAACGGTGAGATCGTTACAGCAGTAGCGACACATCGGTGCATTTTCTTTTTTCATGAGATGAACGTGGGTGAATGGAGTACGGCCTATCTGAAGTCGGGTTAAAACAACATCTCTCCGTAGTAGATTCAAGTTTCTGGTTGGACGTTTCACTGTATGTTGGACCATTCTTAACTTGTCTCTGGTGATGAACTATTCGTCTTACCATCAAATTTCTTTTGTCCAAGAAATAACATCTTTCCATGTTGATGATGTTAAAACTTGACCCTAATCGGTCTTAGTAATAATATTAATCGGTTTGGTGAAGAGAGAAAACAAAATTAAATTTTAAGGTGAGAAGATTAACTTTTCTTGATATAATAGACGGTCAAGGCGTGAAAATAATTTTTAAAAAATAGAATAAGATTTTACAGAAAAATTTATTTAATATTTGAACTTTCTTATTAACTCCTTTCTAGGATTCTGGGAAAGTATTACAACATGGAGACCTGAGGTAAGATTTGATAAAATTTTATGGTAGAGCTTGGAATGATGTAACAACACCTTAAAATCTATCTTAAAGGTATGCTTTATATTATCCCTGACAGGTAAACTATTGTCTGTAGAAACAATACAATAGATGAAACGAAAATGGAATTTTGCTAACCTGATTTAAAATTAAGTCATATAACGGTATGACTTAATTTTGTTGTTAATTTTGCTGTTGTTAATATTAAGAAAAAAAACAATTTTTTTTTTCGTATTCCTCAAATTAAGAGCAGTCAGTGAAATGAAATAGGCTCCGTATCTCGTATTCCAAGAATCCATCGCGAGATAATAAATCTAATTAATTGAGTAGGGAGCAATTAATGAGATGCTTTTTGAAATAATCTGGGTCCTGTTTGGGGCAATGGGCCTTTGATATCAGTACTAGGAAGCACTTTCGACTTCATTTATACATTTTTTAAAACAACATTTAAAAGCATATTTATTTTATGAAGATTTAACATTTTGCTAATTACTTTTAACACCTAGTAATTGTTTAGATTTTGATTAAAGTACACTCCTTCTCCATCATTCATCACTATCGAAACCTATATTGATACATAGAGGATTTACTGATATACTTTTAGAGGGGATTTACTGAAAAAAAAAGAGGGGGAATATGAAAATAAAATAAAATAAAGAAATATAGATGTTAAATTCGAAAAACTATAAAATGTTATGTATAATAAAGCTCATCAAACAAAATACCATATTCTAACGGACCTGAATCCTATTCCCACCTAATGTAACCTGTAAGAGCAGGGTTCAAAAAAGCTATAAGTTGTTATAGTATTACAGCATACTTTTTTTTTAATTAACAAATAACTGCTACGTATGAGTATTTATTGAAAAAAATACTCTATAAAAATTATTGAATAGTTTTGAATAAAAACAAATTATCTAAAAGAAATAAGAAAGTTCTGGAATTTAGTGGCCATGGGCCAATTATGATGTAAACTGTATGTAATGACAGTAAAGTCACACTAGGCCGGCGTAATAGTTGATAGTGGGCTATTGCCAATTAAAAGTTACTTTCTAAATTTTGCAGCCACTGCAAATTGAACTGTATAATTGTTGCCGTCACATTGATTGACAGTAATGTCGCACTATTTATTGTGTGATACCTGGCAGTAGATGTTACTGTAGTGACGGTACTGTCATGAATACTTTTTTCCTCTACTTGGTATTGCTCTAACACGGGGAGCGGCAGCATTTGGGTAGCACGATAGGCCTGTAGCCAATAACCTAATCTTTATTTACAATTTTTATCCAATAGTATTCATTGTGGGAAAACCATTTAATTTTGATCGAAATTTTCACAAATTCGACCATGATGCAGCCCTGAAGAGACTTACTCTCTTAGGAATACAGTAGCTCAATAAGGTGCAGGTAGTGTCACTTATAACCCGCTAAGCAGTGACTGATTCCTATCATTGAAACTTATTCTAATGAACAGAAACATTACCTTGCTGCCCGTCACCTAGAAAATATATTATATAAATGTGTCCAGAAGTACAAGGTTGAGTGGCAAAGTGGGATGAAACGTTGGAAAACAAAAAGCTGATAACTATTCTTTCATTTTTCTTGACCACATTCCTCCTCCCCTCGACTATCTCCTTCGACAGTATGAATAGTTCATAGTTGATAGTATGGAAACCATGGAACTCTCCCAATCTCATGCTGTTAACCTCAGACTTCAACCTGACCAATGTCCTATATCCATTTTCAAATATACCAGTAATTATTTATTTTTCGTGAAAATGAGATGGGATAGACACAATCGAGCGAGATTGAACAAATGTTATGAAGACTTAAATTACTCATTAATCTTCGTTTATTGTAATCAAAATAATGCCTGGATCAAAGTGAATATCAAGGAATGGTACAGAAATAATATTCCACGAGGAAACTATCGGACTGTGAAGATAAATTATATTCGAATAAATTAAATTTGATCTTTAGGTGTAATCGTTGACCTGAAAACAATTAGCGCAACGATACTAATTAAGATCCACAATCTTTAATAATTTCAGCTTTAAAGTGACTATAGTAACGCTATATCTCTTTAGAAAAACACGTGGGACTGAGACCTTACAATATGAGTGAATTATATTTATTTGCATTGAGTATTGTATTTGAATTTGGTAAAAAAACTAAAACTAGTAATTATGCATCGATATTATCACTATTATGATTATAATTACATGGAAATGGTTCGTAAAGAAACTATCCCATTAGTAAGAAAAAAATACTCACAAAAACTATTTTGTAGATTCAGGTAATTAAGATTTTGTTTTCTCAGTATTCTTTCTAAATAATATTAAGGACAAATAAATAAAAACTAATATTATTGTTCCGGATAAAAAGGTGAGAAGAACTCTTGTAACCAACAAAAAATTAAAACGCGAGAAGAAAGCCGGGGAAAGAGAGTAAGAAAGAGTAGGTTGAGTCAATAACCATTCCTTTTTGGCACTGTTTGCAAAAGATGGACAGAATTGCTGAAGTTTTTAACCAGCTTGAGGCGGCTCAGCCCCGGATTTATAGGGAGGGGAAACTGCTGTTTGCCGACTGGGTGTATTGTAGCAAGTACTTGTAAATCCTCTTGCCAATTAGGACAAGGCAGAGCAAATACTTGCCTCCTCTCATCCCATCTGCTGCACAGGCCCAGGAAACGATAAGATGACTGTTTGCCTTAGCTATGGTCCCTCCCCTTCAATCTTCTTTCTTAGAGGCAATATTATTATTTTAGAAACTACCACTATGTCCTTCTTCGACCCCAGACATGGGGAAACAAAAATAATTCACACGGGCTAAGGATATCAAATGCTCACATACTTTACTAAATAATGGAATGAGATGTAGGAGACAAATTCTATTAAACTATTGTTGATGTTCACATGTTGAATGGTTCATTAAAATATTCTTTTGCATATTTTAATCAAATTTAGTGATAGAATACTTTCCAATCCAGTTCTATTATTTCAACTCATATAATAAGTATTTGTCATTTTTTCTTATTCTCTTCCGGGAACATATTTCACTTAATTATTTACATTTGGCCAGTAATTTATACATAAGTACACTAACTTGTATGCTATTTTAATTGGATTTTTCATAAATGATTATTTGCATCAGTTGTGTACATCCTTCTTCAGACTTTTACAATTATTTTACCTTATTACTAAGATAATTTTATTAATGATGGCTCGTCACGAACTGGTCTTGTTGAAATTGAAAAATGTCGAGGGGAGAGAAGGATCGCTGAAACAAAACGAAATACGAAGGTGAAACAAATCTGTGAGAATCGAGGTAGCGAGCGAGCAGGTGGGACATTTCTGAATGTAATCGTTCTGTCTCCGGTATCTTTCCCTTGGGCTTCATTTTTGAAAAAAAAAATATCCTGGAATCTGTCCCCCCGGATGAGACTCCAATGAAAATCCGAATTACGTAGCTATATTTAATTACCAACTCGCACCTTTCAGCATGAACCATCAAATATTTATCAGTTTAACAAGCCACATTCAACCTTTTTTAAGTCTTCTCTCTTTTCTCATTCCTTCTATCAATCAATAAAGAGTTTTACTTTTCCTACCCTAAGTATGACAAATATGGTAGGGATAGTGTTGCGATCGTGTTCGAATTCGAGTTGATACTAATTTTAGTATGTATCAGTCAAGCTCAAAAACGTCAGTTGCACGAAACTGAAACTAGGTACTTATTTGAGGGAGTATTTACCTGGGATGCCACAGCATCCCTTCTGCTAGAATACATTTAACGTTTACTATATTCTCCAAGCCGGATGTAACTGTTTTATTTAACTTGCTATATCACTGTGTTACTACAGAGCGGTTCCCAATGCAGGTGCTGCGGTACCCTGGGGTCTCTCAAAGTGAAAGCCACTTTGTTGAAATATTATTGAAAAAAAAGAAAGAAAATTATCAAAATGAAAATAGAAAATATACAGTGCATTCTTTGTTTGGCAACATGAGTAATAACCTAGGTGTATAATATACAATAGGAAAATTAATAACTAGAATATAAAGATATAAAATGTGACGAAAAACGCATAAATAAACTAAATGTTGTAAATAAATGTTTTTTATGGTTGTTATGGTCCGGTCATGTTATCTGAATGTAGGAACACCAAGGTCCACTGAATACTATGGACAATGCACATTAAAGTCATGAATAAAACTTCGAGGAGTACTGAGGCTGTTTAACCTTCAAGTCGAACGTTTGTACAATAGGAAATGAAAACATCTACATTAAGCCAGAAACGTGGCGAAAAACAGAAAGCAGTTAGACGCCCCTAGTTAGTAATGTGTTTTAATCCATGGATATGAAGCATTTTGGTCCCATTAGGACTCATATTCATTAGAATTTTATGTAGAATTTAAAAGAAAAAATTAGCCAGGGAAAAAGAAGATGGACTAATGTGGGAAAGTGGCAATAGGTTAAAACGCTTTACAGGTAATGAGGGTGGATGGGGTTTCCTTAACCACATTAATCCTTTCGATACCGGACTTACAATGATCATTATAGTTACAATAACGGAAATACTGCAAATAGTACAAATTTTAACACTCCAAAATCGGATGTGGAACAAACTTTAGTATTTCTGCATTTATTTCCCTTTCTTTGTTTTTAATATGCTATCTGCTCAAGATTTCGAATGGCTTTTATATAATCTGAACCGTATTTTTTTCATAATCACTATTAATGTAAATATTAGCTATAACAAGGTATTAGTGTTTTAAAATAGATTAACGTTTGAAGCTAATATTATGTGAATTAGAAAGAAGAGGAAAAAAGGATTTCCTTATCCAGTGAAGTCATTCTAATAGGGTCTTCAGATGCCCATTATCCCTAAAGAGGAAATGTTGAATAATGCACATACCAATTGAGGATACAACTGCCCTAGAAGACTTCATTATTAGGCCCTTTCCCCAAGTCTAGCCGTGGAAGTTCCCTACGTGCTTCCTCATGGGAATCCTCATCAGGTTAGCCAACCTTCTTTGAACCCTTGTCAGGACCTGACCGCTCGCCCTTTTGAACGCAGTAGCCCACAGGAAAAATACACTACTTAGCGGAAGGCTTTGGGATAAGTCATAGGGTATAAGTCTCCCAATTTCCAGGTCCCAATGTCCCGACTGAAACTGTTTTAGTGAAATAGTGGGAGTAATGAAGATTTTCCTCTGAAAATGTTGTTCCTGGTCCATCAATTTATTTATTTATGTAACCCCTACTTGGTCATTTCTGATATTCATTCTAACCCGATTCGAGGGACCTTATTTTGGGCCGTAATAAAATCAACCTGTCCAGCCCAGAATCTAATCGTCGCCATTGCTAACGTGACACCTCAACTTCCTGAGCTATTAGGGCCACCTGCAATACAGATACCACCACTGTTTTTAAGATATTTTTTTTTGTATGCTACATCTTTAAATTTTTCAATGGGAATCTTTAGATCTTTTCGGAACATGTAGCCAAGACCCAACATTCCTCTGTATCACTATTTGGCATAGATAAACTCTTTCGGTGTTATGGTGAAATTAAAAAAACGAACATAATTAAATGTGATTTATTGGTCGAGTTCTTGTTGCATGGATTCAACTGACATTTCAAAAAGACTTATCAGGAATAAGAAAAAAACCGCTATACAATCGAATTAATCAACACATACTCAATTTCGGTGAGTAACATCCTTCTTTATGGATCAATTCATTGCCACAATAGATAGGATCATTCGTAGCCGAGCGAGTTAAAGCGCTGACTGCAGTGGCGCCGGTTCAAATCTGGCCTGAGAGGTCATCTTTTATTTCTGAGCTGCTCCCACGAAATTAAAACTTGACCCCCTACTATGATTCGAATAGGGCAGTGGCCTGCTGGTAACTACAAGTGAGAGTCGGACTTTCCCTGTTTGATAGAAGAAGAAAATTAGAATCCCTTCTTGAGGGAGTTCATTTATGGGTGGAAGGATGTGATGGACCCCACTCATTTCACGATGGGAAGGACTTGACCGCCCAACATCGGCGAGCCACCAGAAGATAAGGAAGCTGACCCAGACGGATGCAGTGGACAAGATGCAGCTCCATCACTAAGGCGCTAAACCTAGCGCTGGGCTGCACCACAGTAAAAAAAAAAAATATTAATTGAATAATTAATAAAAGTATAAAAAAAAAAAAAAATGGTGATCCTTGGGAGCAGTGGCATGCGCAAACCCCACTGCTCCCGCACCCCCTATGCCAGAAATGGGAGGGGGATTTAAAAAGAGGGAATCATAAAAACTCGGATCCAGCAAATGATAAGGAAGTACTGTTTCCTACATGATCAGCGGTTGAACAATGTGTAATCAATATTGCCCATCATCTCCTAGGTTTTGGGCAGAAATTATTGGAAGGATAGGTAACTAGCTACATTTCAGAGGTCAACTCGAGGAAAACCAGAATTTTCCAGAACTAGACTCCTCACTACCTTTTCACACGATTGAGACAACAATCTTTTTGAAGCAGACAACATAATTCATACTCATTGTTTTGTACATTCTTAGTCCATTACAAGAAATTAACACTAGAATTACAAAATACATGTGTTAAGCTACAATTATGATTTCAATTAAATACAATAATTTATTAATATATATTTCATTTCTTAGATTATTTCCTTCTTTGCTTACTAATTCCACATCAACCAATTGATTGGTGAATAGAAAACATGCAATGCATAGCTACTCCAAATAAATACATTTACTGAATATACTGTCATGTACACTTCTGTGACAATAGCTTATTTCCTCTCCAGCGTGTTAGGAAGAAGCAATTACTTGTAAATCACCCAGTCATTTTTTTCCGATCGTCCGAATTCTTCCTTTATTTCTTCCCCCTCGACCGGAAGGATATTAAATTTTTTTTTCATTCTTTTACGTTATCAGGACCATCTAACTAAAAGTATCAAGAAAGTAATATCAATAAAATAATACATTTTTAATCTCAAAGAAATTTTGGCGAAGGACATAACTTTCTTCGTCGTTGTAACTTATACCATATAGGCTCAAATTATTCCGCACTAAAAGTCTAGTTTTAGCAAGAGTTACAAAGTTAAAATTGGTAATGTTTATAATAATTATATTATTTATATTTATGATGAATTAGTCAGTTGATATAACATTATTTGGATGGTTTTTAGAAACAAAAGATTTCAAAAGCTTCACATTTGTACTTATACTTTATCAAACCTATAGGTTTTGAGGAGTCCAGATAACCAAGTCCCGCAAAAAGTTCTTTATATTCGTGTGTGTGTGTTCACTCTACCTCAAAAACGAAACTGAGATATCATATTTAAGGTGGGCCTATGCTTTGGGTTAGCGGTAATTCTTTTAGTTAAATCGATTGACCGAAACTGTTACTTTATAGAATTGATTTTTCAATTTTCTAGAAAACAGCACTAAGGATTTTGGTTAAACTCGGCATGTGAATGTACATTAAAATAGTGTTCAACATCAGCAAGGACTTATCTTTATTCAAATTGTCATACGGGGCTTTAATGACAAATTTTTAAAAAACGTCGTCTTAAGTACCTTTAATTTAATGAATTTGAAAACAAAAATAAACAGTTCTCATTGCAAAAATGAACAATGGATAAATATAAAATATTATCGAATTTTATCAATAATTAAAGAAGAAATAGGTAAGAATTGAGAAATCCTCGAAAATTCAAACGGGAATTTTTTTCAATTTCAATCGTTATCTAATTTTTAACTATTATATTCTTGGCAGGAACAAAATTTATATTTGTTATTACCTCATCAGAACCCTAAAATACGAATTTTTATAACAGAAATATGAAAAAAATTTTAACGTAATGTTCACCTACCCTGAATTCAATTTTTTTCTCGAAAATAGTGATAGCTTCAACACGAGCCCAACAATCTACACTAATCTAGGGACGTGAGTAGGTTGCTAAGTGAAAGTTGAATGATGCGCGCAATGTATTAGATTTTTTTTTCGCTGCACAGTTTTCCAGGAAAATTGTTTCTTAGTTTTAGTTAAACTGATTGTTCCGATACCCAACGGCTCCTTTCTTTAAAGGAAAAATACCTAGTTATTACGGATCCCGATGATAAAAAAAAAATATCCCGAAATCCAGAAGAAAAATTGATTAGTAGATCATTATTAAATTAAAAAAAAAAAAATTGAAATTTGAAGATTCCGGATTTCCCTCCCGTTTGGGAAATAGTTGAGTGGTCCCAAACAACGATTTCAAAAAGAAAAAGAAATCATTGTTATTAAGTCAGTGAAAAATTTCTCATTAGAATAAGGGGCTTACTGTCAATTAACAGAGAAAGATCGGAAGGAATGAAGGGTTTTGAAATCGTAATTTAGATGATTGTCCAATGTCGACATCATCATCTACCGCTCTTAATAGGGGTAAGAACATCTGATCGGGTCAACCCCTCTCCTCACCCCCTCCCCATCTTCTCTTATTAAAGAAACAGAAAAAAAAATTACTTAGCGACTTCCTTTTTTCGATGACTTTGAAATTACGTCCGGGTTAGGCCAAGGAAGATAAAATATAACTTTTACATTATAATTTAGGGTACACATTTCAGTTTTCTAACAAGAAGAAATATTTTTTTAAATGATTGGGGTTGGTTGGAATATTATTTTATTCTTGGCATACTTCGTGTGGACGAGACACAAAGTGTGTATATACTGTATATATAGTGGGGTGAAATTAGGCCACCCTTCTTTATTCTTTAAAGTTGACATTGGTTCAGTTTTGGCACATTATGACACCTCTTACATTGAAATAAGTACACTTTCAGTTAATTATAATTCCTTTTTTGATGAGGAATAATTATAAAATACACAGTTTTTAGGATTTATTTGAACGATAACTTTATTGAAAAAATGCATACTCATCTTAATCATACCAGAACATTATTAATATTATTATTATTGCTGTTTTGTGTAGATAAAGCAACTCCGGGTCACGAATTTCAGAACGCCACTGACAGTTCAAAAAATAACTGAGAAAGAGTGGTATAATCCCTTAACATAAAGTGGATATATTTCAATAAAAAAATTATATCCTGGAAGCCAAAAAAGATAAATATTACCTAGCAGTGTATCCTTTACATCACGAGAAAGAACACATTCAGCTACAACAAATTGATGATACATATAAGGGGTATTCATGATGTTGTGTTAAATGTTATATGTTTTACCATGTTAAATGTTATAACTATAGGATTGTGAGCAGCCCTATTTGAAGTCATGTTAAACGTTAAATGCATAAGAGTCCCTAGCGGATTTTCTCAGCAACTTGTTGTATA
>NW_027112780.1:1372326-1379913 GCF_000696795.3 Halyomorpha halys
GGACAGTGCAATAGGACTAGTGGGACAGTGCAACAGGACTAGTGGGACAGTGCAAGAGCACAACTTTATATAACATAAAGCCATTTTACCCTGATTCACACCAATTACATAGGAGAGTTAAAATTAGTATACAACCTTTAACGCTCATGAATTGGACTGAACTCAACATATTTAATTGTTAGGAATAATACATAAGAATAAGGTTAAAATGAAAACGAAATAAGGTAATTTTTTTCAAATTTATATCATGGATTAAAAACAATATAAAATGAATAAATAGAACATTAAGTCAAAGTTACAACAAATCCCAATTTGGCCAATTCTACCATAAATCATGCCCAAATCACATTCATTTCTTTTAAAATATTCCCCACTCATCCCATTCCAACAGATACATCATCATAGGCTCCGTCCTACAGTGATCTTAAATTGATTCTCATATTCCAGGATTAAAACACTCGTAAATTCTCATCAATCGAAACACTCAATTTATTGCAAAATAACCATATACATTATCACTATCAGAGCTATTTGAACATGCGAAGTATTAATTTGGACAAAAACTAGGAGATTTAACTTTAATCTAAAATTCAATGAAGAATCCTTAATGCTCCATATTATTTCACAAATTGAATCACTCATAAATTCTCAAATATTACTAAAATGCTAATTATTATAATACGCTAAACATTAACAACTGAGGGTTACCCATAGTCGTACGACTCGTAAAAAAATGATGACCAAGATGCAGTCATCTTTGTCCATTTTAATGGGTGAAAGCGTAATCTGGTTATAAATAGAATAATACAGAATCAAAAAATAATTGGAAAGTATTGAGGGAAGATTTCAGAATAGGGGGTGAAGGTAACGCTCAAAAGTAGAATATACTTTGTCTGAAAGTTAGTCCTGAGAGTGTAGGGAGGGACTTGGCTTTCAGTTATGGCAACCGTGGCACGGACCTTCTACTCTGGTTCCTCCTTCAGTTAAAATTCTGAGAAAAATATTAATATTCGACTTCATTATTGAATAGTATTATATTTGAAAAGTACATTACACATACAACTATTGGTTGCTAAATAATAAGTATATCTGAGTTAACCAAAACATATATAAAAATAAAATAAAACTCTAAACACCCTCTATAAAGTAAAAGTTGTGAATTAGCAACTGTGTTTTTTTTTTCCGTTGGTTTTTCTCAAGGTAGTTTCCTAGGGAATTGGTAGGTCCACCGCACTCTCTCCTCACATCGTTATTCACTAATGTTGTGCGGTCGCCTCTCTGGCAATATGCATTTCAGATCTCCTCCGTTCTCTCTTCCTCGTATGTTTCCACAAGTTCCTTCTGCTCCTCTGTTCTCTTCCCAGCCCCCTTTCATCTAATTCTGTTTCAGAGGCCTCCGACGCTTCTGTGCACTCACTTGCGGAATCATTTCTTCTTAGGTGTACTCTTCTACCTCTTAGAATCTGGGCGTTGACTTCCAACGGTTTCACCTGGTCCGATCCTTGCCTGCGATATACGTAGGGGTATTGTCTCGCTATGTGTCTCAAACACCGACTTTGAAGACACTGAGCCACCAAGTGCCCACTTTTGCCGCATCCATGACAATTTCAGTCCTCTCGGTGGTTGCTGGTTCTGGGTTTTGCTAGCCTTGATCTTCTGTCCCTGTTCAGCGTTTTCTTCCAACCGTTATCCTTCTACTCTTCTTTTCAAGGGTGGCGAAGTAATCCTAGGCTGATTGTACGTAATCCTATTTCATCCTGGTTCTTCAACATCCTTTCGGAATTCTTCCGCCCTAACGCTAATATCTCGGTAGGCCTTCCTTTCTTCCCGCCTCTTTGGCCAACTGTACCTTGAGGCTTGTAGGCAGGAACCCTATTCTCCCCAGGCCTCTATGACATCCACTGTCTCACCTATACTCTCCGTAATTTGGTTTTATGGGTAAGGAGAACCCCGGCATATTGCCCACGCTGACTGTCGAGGTTTTCTCACCTTCCTTAACATTTGAAGAATGTCTTCTTCAATCGTCCATCTCCCACCTCCGAAAGCTTTCTTCAGTCTCTATCCTTGACTCTGAACCTGGTCATGAAATCCAATGGTGTTCCTTCATCGGCCTGAATTTGGTTTAGAATACTTCTCCTTATCCTATATACATCAACTATTCCAGAGTATTTGCTTGCTGCATTAAATGTCATTTTTAAATGCTTATTTGAATTGAAGATGAACAGCAAAAAAGAATATATTCTCCTTTAAAAATTAAAAAAAACTTCCAATCTATGCAATCGAATGACACTAAAAACTGTTAAAAGGGTTTTTGATATATATAAAGCTTGATGGCAATATTGCACTTAATTTATTCATACTGATACAACTTAATATCATTACAAATGTAAGTTAATCTTTTGAAAATAGCGTTAGTTAGCTATTATTCTCCCGTTACTAACTAGTAATGGAAGTAATGACATGGTGGAGGGAGGGGGGATGGTGTAAAGGTGAGATATTGAGGAGCGAAAGCCGAAGCTCCAATGATTTAGCGCAATTACTGCTACTGCACGAGGACGGGGGGGGGGGCTAATACTGTTTCGCAATTATAGTCGTAAATTTATTGCTAATATTAGCTGAGCATTATTCGCCATATTGGAGAGCTGAAAGCAACCCAAAGGCCTAACTACTTGTACTCCTCCCCATCGCTCGTAAATAACATCGGGATTTATTGTGACTGATGGAAACTCCTTTTTAGGGCTAAATAAATCAAAAATTTATCCCTGTTACAAATGTAGTAGTTTTACCCACCCCGTATCCTTGTGTAAATCACTACTTCCCACGAGCCAAAAGTGTACGTACTTGAATATAAATAATTCATATAACACTTGAATTCTCTTTAGAAATTAATTATTTTATAATGTATGATGATAATAATGAACTACAATAACAATAATTTGTCATTTATGACATTTCTTGCAACAGAAACTTCACAAGTACACGAATTTTAAAATATTAACTATTAACGTATAAATGAATTCAAAAAATATATGTTTTTAAAAAAAAAATAATCGAAAATTCAAACAACATAGTATTCTCTCATTAAAAGTAAGTAAAAAGCATAATGATTTATTAATACGATTGAATTTATCTTAAATTAACAATTCGTACTTATTGAAAATTGCCTGAAAATAATTAAAGACGGTTCTACCGTTTTGACTTTAAAAATATATTTTTTTTAGAACCTAAAATGATAATCTTTATCTATCAACAATTTTTTAAAATAATTTATCGAGGGATTTTATTTTTTTAGTTAATAAAAACAAGGTTGGTTTCTAGGAAATATGTTTTCATATTTTAGTTAATATTAGCTTCAAGCAGGTCCTCTCGCAATGTAAGATAGTGACACGGAATGAATCGAGGGAGGGGAGGGGGGCCTCGGTGTTAAGAAAAAATATCTCCCAAAACCTTAAAACCTTCCATTATTGGGAAAATAATCAATAATAATTATCAATCAGTTTTCGTATTGTACTTGTATCTCAATAAATTCATTTATCTAATAATATAAATGTTTAAATAATTAGTTCGAATGCCTATCTTACAAGAAAACGGCTATAAAAACGAAACTCTGACAAGTGACTCAGACCCCCTGGGACAGAAAATGACAAGTTCTCACGTATTTCTCTTTTTACAACCTTTCTTGGCAAGCTACTTTTTCCTTTCTTTCCACCACAAATCGAAGGTGTCAATTGTCCATCCTTCAAAGCTTGTTTGTGTTCCGCACGTTCTTATAATTTGAGGCAGTTCTAATTCTTGGCAACTTCTTATTCCCTATTCTCATCCATATCCCCCACCTTAACGCTCCTCTCCTACTTCGACTTTCTTAATTTGCATAAATAAGGATTATTATGTTGCTGATAAGGATCGGTTAAATATCAGGAGCCGAAGGACACTGCAGGATAGTGGTTACCAAGCTTCATCACCTCTACATCCTTCTTGGGCCGAAAATATTTTGGAGTACCTTTGTCGAGCTAAATAAAATTTCGATTATCCTTATGTAGTAAAAGAAGAAAAATACTTGAATGCACTGTATTACGGTAGCACCCAGTTTGGAAACCTCCGCTCTACGAGACAAGTAGTATTGTATATAATAGTCTAAGTTGTACATAGTAATTCATGGAAGTCTGTATCTAACCTCATATAAATAAAATATATCTTAAACTTCTATGCGTTCTCATTCTGTAACTTATGATAATCAATAGTATGTTACTCCTAACTGGAATTGTACACAATTGCTTTTCAATCTATTCTCAGTAACATTAGGAAGACATGACATGAAGTCATGGAAAAGATGACTCAATATCAACATATACCTTGTTATTGGTTTCTAAAGTGGCTTAAAAATTAATTGCCAATATCCCATTGGTAAATATAACAAGCTTCAGAACCTTTTAGTATAAAATTATTGTTGTATAACCTGAGTATTAAATTAAATGATAATGAGTATTTCTGCTCAAAATATATTTATTAATAAGACGATATATTTGCTTAATGGCATTGTGATAATGTTCCTCACCCCAAAAAATTAATATTAAAAAAACATATGTTACATATTTTGTAATTATGAGAGATAGTTGACCGTGGATGACTTATATGAGGAGAGGATGGTTGGGGGTGCGGTCTAAATAAAACAGAAATAAGTTGATGTAACTTATTTAATCGTGCCAACGTTTCGTGCAGAATTTCTAGCCTTCATCAGGGCTAAGAACGGCACCAATAACCAATAACCAATGAATATAGAAAATACAAAAGAAAATATAAACAGAATGACATAAACTAAATAATTTTACAGAATGGAATTAATAAAATAAAGTGATGAGAGAAGTGTTTTAAATAAGTGTCATTACATATTTTGTATGTACTTATTATCCTATACGCTAAATTTCAATTTATTTTAGTGCAAAATGAGCAGGTTTTATAAAATAATTAAAAATAAATTATATTTCACTGATTTTTTTTTCAAATAAAAGCTAAAGACTGAAGTTGTGAACTGAGATATGTCAGTCCTTAGAGAATAATCCTTGATCCTCGGAGGTGTGTGAGTCAATGCAAATTTCCCTGATTGCCTTAGCCAGGAGTGACGTGCCTTGAGGTGAAGATTCCCGCCACTTAGGTGACATATCTGCCCTACATGTGCCAGGGCCACTGTCAACTTTGGAATTAATGCAGTTGAATAAATTATGCTGACGTTTCATGACAAACAGAACGGGCCCCCTTGAATAATATGAATAACCTGATGGGGGATGAGGGGGCAGGGCTGAATTAATTAATGAAATTTCACATGTAATTGTTGAAGATTGCCGGTGTGAGGGGTTGACGGGGCCTAGTGACAAGCTTAAGGTGTGATGTGTCAACGGGCCAAAGGATTATACCTTTATAGTCAAGGAGAGTTTCGCTTGCCCCTTTCTATTTTTTATACCCGAAAAAAAAACAACAGAGAAGCCTTATTGCCAACTAACTTACTTCAATGATTATTCATTTGAATCATACTGATAAAAAAAATAACGATGTTTATTCTTATGATCCCTATCAGATAATATGACGATACCAGATAAATATAGTGTTATTCCTGATATAATAAGTGATGTGGACTGTATGATTTATGGGAGAAAATAAATTAAGCATTGTAGCATTGTATAAAAGAAATTCCTAAAGCTTGATATTACAATGAAAAAAATAATAGGCTGGTGTTAGTGAGTTAAAATATTTTTACTATCGGCTATGGAAAATAAAATTACGATTTTGAATTTGGTAAGTTGAATAGATAATGGGTAGAAGAGAGCATAGAGAGTGATTACTTGTGTTTTATTTGTTCCTCTTCACCCCCGTTGTTTCATATTTTCATCACCTCCACTGGCTAGTCCAGGTTTAGGGTCACTCACTCATGACATATTTCTCTTTATCACAACGAAAATAACGATTGGACATTGTCCCTCAACTAGTTAGCCAGATGCACTCTTGAATTGTTTTAAAATTTATAATAAATTTACTTCTTTATACGATCGATTTTCTATTTCAACAAATGGATCCATGCAGATTTTCGAAATAAGGATAAATTCTGTGAAAAAATTCAATTAACTTTTTCTGATAAAAAATGTTTGTATTTTTCTTATAACAAAAAAAATAGAAAATGAATGGCATCTGATCGAATAAATAAATTTTAAACTTTTTCTTTTTTTTTCAGAATTAAATTTTTTTTAAATATTTATAATTTATAAGGCAGAATTGAAATTGACAACTTATGGAAATTCTTCATTGCATCAAGAGCCTTATTCTTCGTATGTATTGATTATTAGTATACCAGTATTATATCGATATAATATTAATAATTAATACTTTGAAATCTCATCTAATAGGTTGTAACACTGTTTTGACAAGGAACTCAAGTTTGAATGAGAAAAATCTAAAAAGGTTGAGATTTAGAGCTTTGTAGCAAAATTTAGAGCTTTGTAATTTTATAAGGGTTTTATCATATTTTTTTAAAATTTTTCCCTGCCCATTAAAACTGATCTAGTATCAAGAATTACCAGTTTGATTTTAGTTCAAAGAAAGTAATAACAATTTATTAGAAAGGGTAAAAATACACCTTTCAGTAAAATCTATAGAAATGAAATTAAACTATTTTTTTTTTTCAAATATTGGTTACTTCAACCAAAATAAAAAGAAAAAATATAAGAAAAAATTATTTGGTTTTTTATGTAGAAGTTTCCAAGATGAGGATTAAATTAGACATTATAAACCTCATGTAAGCCATTAAATATTTATAAATATATACAATTTGATTGATACTTTCGACAAAGATTTTTTATTGTTATATATAAAAATTTTATTTAATATAAACTAGTCCAGTAATTGCATCCGGTTCAATTCGATAACTGGTATCCTCAGATGTGTTCAGTTTCGCGTCAAATGCCAAATAATACTGTTCACACCCTATGTATGAAACTGACAGCATGTAGCCAAAATATGGGAAAGTAAATGAGAAGGTTTGCCAAAAAAGTTGAAAAATAGGTTAGGGAAATGTGACCCTACCTAGGAAAGAAGGAGAAAGATTACTTGAAGCCAAGGACAGCTAGTTGAGATGATCCGATTACCCCTGTTGATGAGGAGATGACATCCCCAAGAGAGTACTCAGGGGGGCAGAAGACTTAGAGGACAACAACACAGGATAATCTTCAAGAATGGAATATCTCCAGGGACTGCGCCAAGGTTCTGAGCCTGGAACGGTATGCCTGGAGACCTCTTTGTCAGCCCTTTACACCTCCCAGAGGTAGCAGCGTCTGAATAATAATAAAAATACAAAAATAATTTAAATTTAAATTATCTCAACATAATAAATGATTTTTTAGCCACGACAGTATACCACGAAACTTTTCTTGACTTTACTAACATTATTTATTAAATCTTAGTTTACAATTTTGGAAAAAAACTGATCCGCCATAATTTCGTAGTTTCATTTTTGAGTTATCATAAAAATGTACCTCAGAAAAATAAAGAAATAGGTGTGTGTGTGTGTGTGTGTGTGTGAGAGAGAGAGAGAGAGAGAGA
>NW_027112780.1:1379965-1392857 GCF_000696795.3 Halyomorpha halys
GAGAGAGAGAGAGAGAGAGAGAGAGAGAGAGAGAGAGAGAGAGAGAGAGAGAGAGAGAAATATAGAGAAAAAAAACTTAAAATGTCATGGGGAATTGGATTCTAAATTGTTCTTTGTATATGTAACCCAAAATCGAAAACTTAGATTTGGACACCTGTCTTCTGAAAATGATGTGTAGATTCGATACTGTTTAATAAGTATTAATGTTGTTTTTTTTTATGTAAATAACACTAATGACGGGAACTATACTGAATAATTCAAATTTTATGTGAATTGCCCCCTAAACATATAAAGATATAGTTAGAAATTTTATTCAATGATATAGAAGAAAGGAAAGTTCCTCCTTAGGAAAATTTGTCTGGAAGATTTCTGAATTCGCGAAACGTCCATTAGTTTATATTCAACTATTTATTTGGAATCTTTCATAGTGTCATTAAATATAATTTATTTAAGTTTTTTGATCTACCATATCTCTTAATATTTCATCAAAACCAATGATAATGGTATGAATGGTTCATCCTTTTAAAGATTCACTGTTAATAAAAATAAAATAAACATTTTTACCACCTCCTCTTTATTTTAAAATGGCTGCCGACTCGAGGTTTGATATATAAATTTATAAATAATTACTTTATTTTAATTATATATGTTAAAAGGGTTAAAGATTTTGTCCCAAACCGGGTGACCTGTACAAAATAGGTCCTACGTAGTGTTCTATAGACTGTAACCCCAAAACTGCATAAATTATTTTGATGAAATTTGCACAAAGATTTCTTCTAAAAACCCTTAACCATTTCAATCAAGGAATTATTCCACCAAGATGAGCAGGAAAAAAGTAATAAAGATATGGAAACTGTATTTGTTTAAAACTTTATTAAATAAAAACTTCATTTAATAGTAAGATCTATAATAGTCATTTGAAAAGTAAATAAGTAAGTTCTCCGTATAACGAAAAAAGGAAACCGCACTATTACCAGGAAAGCTATTTTCTTATTAGAATTTTTATTACTAAGTAACGGGATGGTATCAAATCTGGCATGGTAATAGTATATCACCTTTAAGTCCACTTTTTTCTGCCTTAATAAAATAATGTTAATTAGTTATGCCTTATAATAAAACTTTATTATAAGGGATATATAAAGTTCACAGCAATGAACAAAGCTTACATCTCCTTGTTATTCCTAAAGTTTTTTGGAAGGTGAGGATTTCCAGCGAGGAAGAAGTATTATCCAGCAGGCTATTCAACGACGGGACGGCAAGCAGCGTGGAGGAGAATGGATTGGCAAGCTATCGCAGGAGGCGATTGTGAGCCCCTTGGCTTACGGGGCTCTTTTCTACTTTCACAGGGACGGACGGGGGGGGGGAATAGAGGAGTGTAACCTTTCAGTCCGAAACCGGCCCCAAATCAAACAGAATTATTACCTCTGGTTTCATCTAATTGACCAATAATCCTATCTATCACGGAAAGATCTGCGCTCAGTTACAAATATCTTTCGTAGTATACATTTATTCATTTTTTACAACTGCTGACAATGAAAGGTGTTCAATTAATTTATAAATTGTATAAAATTAAAGGAAGTTTAAGAGAAGCTATTTAGAAAATCAGGCTTGTTAGCCCTGTAAAACTATTTCATTGAAGATAAACCTATTAAACATCAAATTGCACATTAATGTAAACGTTAGAATCCATTTTGTGGAAACAGTATACAAGTGGCACTTCTGGTCAGCCAATTTGTACCAGAAGGATCGCAGTAACATCTAAGGCATTTACCGACAAAAATTCGTCATTTTAATGCAACTTTTCGTTTTTGAGTTAGTTTGACTAGACACACACTCAGACCGCGCGATTGTGTAATAGGTTAAAAACTCGGAAACATTAAAAAAGTAAATAGATTTTATCGACCTTCATATTAACATGGGAATTTATATAATTGAGTATATTAAATAGTATATTGATAACATTTATTATATAAATTAAGAAAATTAAATTTTTGTGTAATTATCCTAACTATTTTCTGTTTCATATCACCCCTTTAAAGGATTTGTCTTAATTTATTAAAATTTGTCTTTTTTAAAAATATTTATTTCAAAGAAGCCCCTAGAAGCAAATCTTGACATCTTCCAATCTGCAGCTGTATAGGTCTTTAGCGAATAACTTAGGTTAAAAATTTATTTTTTTCTTTAAGCAAAGTATTACATTTTGCCGTGTACGGGGCTTCAGCGGTTCTAAGGCTGACCAGGAGTTTCCCGGTTATTAAATAATTTATATTTAATTTATTCATATATTCATATTTTATATTTTATAGTATTTATATTATGTATATATTTATATATATCTATGTATTTATATTATATATTGTACTTATTTGTATTATGAATCACTATCGGTTTCTGAAGGGAACCAACTGAAAATGTATGCAGTATATTTAACTCAAATACTAGATACGATGATTAATTGTTGGAGTTCTCCAACGGTGTCGTATTTATCAATTTACTATGATAATATTATGAGGTGGCATGCAGGGATTCTTAATTATAAAGTAAATCCTTCGTTGCAAATTTTATATTTACAATCATATATACATTAGCAAGAATAATATTATGAGAGAGCAGGGTAGACCTATTCTCTTAAACTTTAATTATTATATTATGAATTGAGAAGTACCAGTTGAGATCTTTGTTATTTATACAAACTCTAAGTTTATCAATTCTACAACTGGCATTCAAATTAAAACGGAAAATGTGTTACTAATTTTAGTGTGCTTGCCAATCTTGGCAGTAGTGACGGAGCGAATCTTTGGTCCCGCGTCATTCCGAGCCTGCCGGCGGCCTCTGCTGAATCCCTGCGATGTGTGACTTCCGCCTACTCCCTCCAATCGGTCCACGACTCCTGTCTCTTTCAAGACTACTCTTCGACTCTTCAAGACTGCCCTCAACTCATCGGCTGATCTTCGACTGCACTCAGCTCACCAGCTGATCTGTGACTCCCTTCAATTCTACTCAACTGTTGCCAACTGATGTCCTCTTTTTTTTTCCAACCTCCTACATTATTTATTTATTAAAACATTTACAATTATATATACAACTTATCAACTAAAACATAATACAATTTATAATTTATCTTGCTTTGCCTTACGGCATTATAAGATGTAATCTACTTGGTCCGCTGTAGGCGGTTCTTACATTAATTGACTTAATAGTTAGGGGCTAACAAGGAATGGGGAGTGACCATTCCGGCTGGTGGTGTTGGGATGTGGGTGACTTCAGGCTATAGAGCCAGAAGTCCTCGGCGAGGACGTCGACCAAGGGGACCGTGGTTTGCCACCTCCCAGGTCTTGGGGGAGGGGCGATTTCTCGGAATAGGGGATTGGCACAGGCTTACAGCCCATCAAAGAATTTGATGTGCCTACGGCCTATGAATTCCGGCACAGAAGGGAGTTGAAGCTCCTCTCTGATAACACTATTCCTGGCCCTTTGGAGTGTGGTTCCTCTGACTATTCGCCGAAGGAGGGAATTCAGGAAGCTCTGCAGTTTGGTTAACGTTGTCTGGTAGAGGTGCCGCATGAGTGGTGCGCCATAAAGCAGATTCGGACGTATGATGGCCTTGCAGATCTTCTGCTTGAGGCGGAGCGAGATCTGCTGTGAGGTGAGCAGGTGATAGAGTCTATACGACTTCTGTCTGGCTAGCTTAAGCCTCTCCCTGACGTGACTAGAGAAGGTGAGGTGCCTGTCAAGAGTCACGGCGAGGTAGAGGATGCTATTAGAGAGTTTCCGTGAGGGTCGGAAGCATCCACAACGAACTGCTGGGGTAGCCTGCTTTTCTTACCCTTCTGGAAGGACATGACAATGACATCCGTCTTCGACCGATTAACCTTGATTCCGTCCTTCTTCAGAGCAGCTATAATGGTGGCAGAAGCAGTTTGCGCATAGTGTAGGGCCAGTTCAGCTCTCATGCTGGAAGCGTAGACACCGATGTCGTCGGCGTAGGCTGCTACCACTGCATTTCGATGCTTGATGGCGACTACTGGTGCCGTAAAAACGACAAACAATAGAGGTCCAAGCACCGAGCCTTGAGGTACTCCACAGGTGGTGGGGACTGGAGGCGACAAGTCTTCACCAACTCTTACGACAAATGATCTCAGGTAGTTTCGGACCAATCGGCATAGGGCGGCGAGAAACTTGAACTCCTCCAGTCGGCGGAGCAGCAGCGGGTGGGACACGCTCTCAAAGGCATGGCTGCATCATTTTTCTTCTTCCGCTCTTTGGGGTGGGCTTGCAGCTTTACCAGGTGATGATCACATCCGACACCTCGCTGGAAACCGGTCTGCTCGGGTGGTATGACGTCGGCTTCCCTGCAGTACTTCATGAGATGGTGATGGTAGGAGCCGCTCGAAGACCTTGCTTAGTTGCGAGAGGAGGCTGATTGGGCGATAATGCTCGGCCCTTCTTCCCAGGCTTGAGTAGAGGTACTACGATCGTACGTTTCCAGGCCGCTGGGAAATAAGAGGTCCGTATGCTCGAGTTGAAGATATTCAATAGAAAGGCTTTGGCCTTCCTGGGGAGAATCTTCAGTGGAACACTGGGGATCCCATCCTGTCCAGACGACTTGTTGCTCTTAATGCGGCGTAGTACTGACTCCAGTTGGCCGAAGGTTGAGAAGATAGGTTTCTCTACGGTGCTCGGTGGGCTTCCAGGTGGTGGTAGAGGAGCATTAGACGTCAGCTCAGCATCCCTCGCAGCATAGTTAGCGGCCAGTAAGGCAGCCTGCTTCCCAGACGTCATCAGGTCGTTCCCATCAGTGAGATGCACTGTCCTCCTCTTGGTCACAAAGGTCCCGACCAACTTCCAGAACTGTCTATGGTCGTCATGTGTTCTTCGGAGTTGGTCATGCCAGAGCGCTGTCTTCCAGTCACGCATGAGAGAGGCTATTTGCCGGGTCATCGCATTTATGGCCAGTTTCAAGCTGTAGTCACGTGTGCGGAAGAAGACATTACGTAGGTTGTTCCGCTGGCCAATCAGAGCGAGGATGTACTTAAGTGGCTTCCTGATGGCGTTGGGGACAGGAGTGAACTTCGGGATGTTCCTGTTGGCTTCCCTCTGGATGGTGGTGGTGATTACCTCCACTCCTGTGTCCACTTCGTCTTGAGTGTTGTATTGCACTATGGCTGGTAGTGCTTCAGCAACGCTCGACCTGCATCCTTTCCAGTCAGCCTCGTGGAGAAGATATTTGCTCTCAGGTGGTGTCGCGGTCTTACCATCAAAAGTGTATACAGTGAAGTCTCACTTATACGAAATTCAGTTATACCAAATATTCAGTTATGTGAAGAATTTCCCAATCGCCTGCAAAAACCCCTTAATTATGTGTATGTAATTATCCATTTATACGAAACTTAGTTATACGAAACATTCAGTTATACGAAGGAAAGTTTGGACCCTGTTTGAGAACATAAATTTTATTCAGTTCTACGAATTTTTTTTTCTTCCGTGGCAAGACAAAGGACGTAAAATACCGTGAAAAACGAAATAGTAAACAACTTTTTTCTACGAATAACATCCGGTCCCCAATGACTCTTTATGTTTACTTTCTACTCCCTACTTTCGATTCAAAATAAAAATTGTCAGTCTCTCGTTAACGCCTGAAGTGAATATGTGTGAAAAATAGCAAAACCTCAAACAAAAAATTACCATCATGAGCAAAAAAAAAATCTCTTTCTACGGAAGACAAAATTAAAATTTTAAGAGAAGTTGAGGACAATCCGAATCTAACGAAAACTAAAATGGCGAAAAGATTAAAACTTCCATTGTCGACCCTCGCAACAATTGTTCAGAAAAGAGAGGAGATAGAAGCCAAATTTATTAGAGCTGGGCCAAGCTGTGCAAAAAGAGCTCGAATCCAAGGTGACCAGTACGTCGATTTGGAAAAGGCTTTGGTTTAAGCAAAAACGGGCAGACAGTATCCCAATAAGTGGGCCATTGCTCCAGGAAAATGCCCTGGAATTTTCTAAAAACTAAACGTCACTGGAGACTTCAAAGCATCTACAGGATGGCTTCAGAAGTTCAAATTAAGGGATGGGATTACTGTTCGGAGTGTCTGCTACGAATCTGCTAGTCTCGTCGGTTGACCATTGGAAAAAAAGGACATTTTTAACACCGATGAAACTGGACTATTCTTTAACTTGTTCCCATCCAAAACAGGCTAAGAAGAATGACCCCTGCTTCGGAGGAAAGAAAAGCAAACAACGAACGCTGATGGAATAACAAAATGTGACCCCTCGTAATTGGAAAATCACAGAAACTCCAATGTTTAAAAGCACTTTGACTTTCCCAGCTGACTACGACTACAACACAAAGGCATGGATTGGATGACAAGATAAATTTGCGAACAGTATCTTCAACAGTTAGATTCAAAAATGGGCAAAGAAAAAAGAAAAATTCTTCTTTTAATGGATCGCTGTGCCACCCGCCCGCCAGAAATCAAATTAAAAAATGTTCGTGTTGAATTTTTCCAGCAAATTGTGCAAGGCCCCTTCAGCCACTTGACCTCGGCATAATTGCTACAATGAAGGTTTACTACTGAAAACACCTTTTGCAACAGACAATATCACTCCTAGAAGCAGGAAAAAAAAGAAAGATGTTCTTCAGTTAAGCTTTTAACATAATATGGAAACTATGTACATATTTGCAATCAACATATTTTTTCCTACGCTTTTACAGGCTATGCAGTTCACATCAGTAGCTTGGAATGCTGTTCAGCCTACTACTATCGAAAAGTGTTTTCGTAAAGCAAAATCGCTCTAAAATATCTGAGACAGGAAGAAACCACCGAAGAAGTAGAAGTTTTCAAAAACTCTCCGGAGTGGTCGAATGTTCTTCCGACATTACATTCGAAAATTTAGTAGAGTACGAAAACAATCTGGCGTCTCGCCTTGGGCTGCTGATCCCGCTGGAAGATGCCCCATTTGTTGTTGCGCCACGTTGCGCCTCTCTCTGTACGCGTGCTTGGCCTGGGGCACAAGTTTCCACCCTTCCTCCAGTACCCTCTTCGCTCCTTTGTCCACGGGGGGAGCTTCTGCCATCCGCACGTCTTCAATTCCAAGCTTATCCTGGTCGGGAGGTAGGAGAGACATCAGATCAAAGCCACTACCTCCTGCAACTGCCATGTTGTAGTGGTGATTTCGGTGCCCGGCCAGAGCAAGGCTGCCCGGTACAGTGCTATGCAGTGGTACAGTGGTACGGAGGTACAGCGGTATAGCGGTATAGCGGTGATAGATGGAGACTGGTGTTCCACTATGTTCGCCAGACTGAGACTGATGTCCTCAACTCTCCTCCATCTCTTTTTACTCGTTTCTCCCATCTACTTCTCATTTCCTCCCACTTCCAATCTCCGTTTTTCTCATTGGTCCATTTACACTCCCACTCTCTTTTATTTAGCGTCAAGAGGGGGTGGGCAGGTCATTGGCCTTTCGGCCCTTGTGGGGCGGCACTCTTTTGATGTTAAAATTTCCTGAATCGAGGCGGCCTTTGACAGAGGTCATCACCTTTGGCTAGGGATTCTAATGTGCCCAGGTGTGAGATAAAGGCTACCTAGGTATCCCTGCCTACGCGGTTGACATCCCCAGGGGTGTTTTTTTTTGTATTGTTTTTTTACGAGGGTCGGTGGAAATCTTCAAAAGGCACTGATAGCCCCGTACCTATCCGTGTGTGGGATTTTTACCCACTAAAACCACCGCCCTACACCTCTTCATTCCTCTCCACGGGACCGCCGCTAGGCATTACTTCATGGAGGGAAATGGCTGAGTGCCGCTAGGCATTACTTCATGGAGGGAAATGGCTGAGTGTCGCCTCGCTTTCTTCACATGGTTTTCACGTTTCCATGTAGTCTTCTAGCCCTCTCTTCCTCTCTCAACCTCTTGAGGACGGCTGTGGTGAATCTCTTCACTGCGTTCCAGTGCTGGACTCAGAGTAACATATAGCTCACCACGTTTTCTGGTGTGATGCTTCCTCCACACACTCTCTCCAATTCACTTGTCCAAGGAATCCAATCCCCGGGGGTGTGTGCCCCGGTGGGTGTATGTAACTTTTAATGTTTTGCCGTCAAGGTCAATGAATCATTGCGGGCCATTTGGTGTGACCCTTATTAGGTCCGACATGCTGACAAAAGAATTTACATTAGCCCCCTTTCTCCCAGCTGGTGCCTCTCATACATATCATTTTGTTTAGTATTTTTTTTTTTAATAATTTATTTATTGATATTTACAACTGTATACATATATACACATCAAGTAAATTTGCTGTAAGTGATATTATGACATGATAAAAACGTGTGGAGAATCTACCCATTGATAGAACTCCAAAAACATTTCTAAAGGAGAAGATCTCGAGGCCATCTTCGTTTCAGACGACTAGGAGGATTATTAGGTAGTGAAGGAGAAGCCAGGTTAGAAACGAGTTGGTTTGGGTGGTTGGGAAGTTTATTATGGAAGGATTGGTATCTGGTTCTTGCCAAATCGGTAACATAGGGGACATTGAGGTCCTGATGGATGATTTGATTTGTGACAAAGTAAGGAGCATTAAGGATTTTACGAAGGATTTTGGACTGTAAGGATTGGATTCGAGGGGAATTAGATGGTTTAGTGGAGCCCCATAGCTCAACTCCGTATGTCCCAATAGGCCTTATAATAGTCATGTAGATCAGTCTTTTGTAATGGATTGAAAGCTTGGACCGTTTGTCTAGTAAATGTTGTAATAGTCGGAATCGACGTGCAATTTCTTGTCTTTTCAGTCTTGAATGAGGATTCCATGTCTATTGTTTGTCCAGATTTAGTCCTAAGTAACGGATCTGTTCAACAGGAATAAGTGGGGTATTATTAAAAGATACTGTAGGGCAAGACGAAGGATTACGACGAAGGGTAAATGTGATTTGGTGGGATTTATTGGAATTTATTTTAATCCTCCAGTTTTTGCACCATTCTTCAAGGGTGGTGATGTGGGATTGGGATACAATGGAAGGATTATTATTCACTGACAATAGGCATGCGTCATCGGCATACGTGGTGAGAATAGTGTTAGGATGGGTTGGGATGTCAGCTGTAAAAACTGTATAAAGGATAGGACCAAGGATACTACCCTGAGATACAGCAGCAGACTGAGGAAACAGGGATGAATAAGCGCTGTTGTGCTTTACATGAAATGACCTATCTGAGAGATAAGAACGGATAATGAGATAATATGTAGGAGGTAGGAATTTACGGATCTTGTGTAGCAGTGTTTAGTAATTTAACCATATAACATATTTGTTAAAAATTATTTATAGGCTAATTTATGTTGAATAAATATTAATTATAATAGTGTATAAATTTTCTTCAAAAACGGATTCAAAAGAAAACAAGTATTTTATTTGATTTAGGTACAGCTTAATTTCATTTTATGTTTATATAATTTTTTTTTTTTAGCAGTTGTATATTTTTTGTGATTTATCTCATATCAAATAATAATGATTTATTTGTAATTATTAAATTCAAATTAACATGTTTTCCTTTCTTTTTTTATATTTACATGGTTTTCATAACTTTTCTTTTTTTTCTTAATATCGCTCACCTCTGCAGATCATAACATTAAGAATAACCTATAATTAAAATTCAATTAGATAATTACAGGAAATCGACCAATGAGAGGCTCTGAAGTGCTCACGGTTTTGATAAACAAAGTAGGACATTAATACAAAGTACAAGTTTTATCGCTTCATTCTAATTTCCTCTAAGGGGAAGAGCTCCCGTACTTTTTTTTTCTTTTTTAAGTTTATGCACAACTCCAATCAGAAATTAGATTTGCGTCCGCCCCATTTTTCTCTGATGGGGGAGCTTATTTGAACTGGAAGATTCAGGCTATTAATTGGCATCGGTCTTTCTTGATTGCATTTCCTCTCCTAATGCAAACTCATTACAAGAGCTGTCTTTAATTCAACTCCGATTGTGGAAAAGGGGGTTCTCATACCCTTCTCGAGAATTATATTTCAAAATGGGAATAAAAGTAAAATATGGCCAACTTGTGCCGCCTGTTCAAAGGGGAAGAGAAAAGAATCTTCTCCGGTCGGCAATAGGTGGCAATGGTGGGGCCAGCATAATTAAATCAAAGGATTGAGCAAATGAAAGCTCATTCTTTTCATTAGTATGAAAGGGAGCGCCCATCAAAGGCACCCCTTCCAATCACCCAATGGAATTTAGATGACTGAGATAATCACTTAATTTCTTTTCTCATTTTTTCCATTAATGAAGCCCCTCAAGTAACTGCCAAAATTAGGAACGCCGTCTTCTAAAGCCTCACTTAATCGAAAAGGGATTCGAGTTTAATTTGAGCAGTTTTAATTTAATTGAAAGAAAGAGCCACTGCGATAGTTTACGCTGACGAACTGTATTGTCTACCGTTCCTGGACAATGTTTTGGAACAATTTATTAGTTATCGAATCCACCTTATTAAGTGCAATAGATGTTTTAAAAAGGATCAATCAAGAGCGTAATTATTAACATTTGGAGGTAATGTAACTTGGAAGGATATTCAAAGGGCAAACTCAAAGATGCTAAGTTAAGTTAATGAATGTCTCAGGGCTGTTACTTGCAAAAGCTTGGAATGGAACAGGATTGGAAGTACAGGCTCTTGTATCTCTCTCAACTAATTATTGTCAGTTCCATGGCCTGAGCATCCTTTAGCCAAAAATTATCCAACCCGGAGGTCCATTTTATCACTATAGAAAATTATTATCTACATTCCAAAGGTTGAATAAACTACCAAAAATATGTAATTACGGTTTGAATTATGTTGCTAAATTATGAACTACTATATTGTATGAAAATCCTATCATTTATCAGCTCCAAAGTGTTGGCTTAAATACGGTGAAATTTCAAGCAGATATGTAAATTGGATTTGTAGAAAAAGGTACCTTATGATGAAAAAAAAAAAGACTATTCAGGTGAGGGTAATAACTACGATGAACTCTTTGTTTTCATGCAATTTTAAAAGGTAAATAAAAGTTATAATAAAAAAAATATAATAGTTCATGGTCTTAAGGTGATATTATAATTAAAATTTTAAAAAACTTAAAGTTAGAGAACGAACAGGTAATAAAGCTCTACTTTACTAATACTGTCACAGTAAAATATGGCCAACTTGCTCAAAGGGGAAGACAGTATTCTGTACCAATGCAATTTTTACGTTGATTTAAATAATTCTCAATAAAAAAACAAATCACTAATAAAGGGACCATAAGTTATATACGCTGTACTACCGCAACTGATGTTTATCATCCTATACTTGATAGTACTACTACTGCTACAAATAAATGTTATCCCGACTCTAACTGTCATACACTATACACCATTGACAGTACTTCCTTGACAATATCGTTACTGCCGTAATATGTACTCCCTCCTGTCACGCTATATCTCTTGTGAATATACTTTGATGATAGTAATGTTATAATTACAGCAATTATTATACCCCTCAACAAATTGTGACAATTCCTGCCGTGGTTGTAAAATGATACAAACTGGCTATGTGTAGTATAAACTATCACTCCACACCTAGAGCGATATTTGCCATAATGGCAAATTTCATAGAGTTTACACCATAGTAACGTATACACTAATTAACTCCAAAAATTTTATAATTATTTCAAAAATAATAAAATTTATTCAAAGATCTATTCTTATTCTGAAAGATGTTCAATAGTTCATCCAGTAATTTTATTTTTTATGAAAGTTTTCTCTTAGTTATGGGAATAAAAGCTATATACTACTTCTTATTGTGACGTTTATAGAAAAAAATTAATGTTCACAGTTATGGAGCCTGCCGGTACAGATTATATCGGGTGGACACAACATTGTGGACCTCGCACGTTATTCATTTCGTAATAAAATTTAAATCACTTTCAGTGCAGGGAAAAGGATGGGGTTTCCACTATTCAATCCAAAAATGAATGTATCTTAGAATAATTGTCACCAAAAAATTGACAAGTGCTCTCCTTTCTTTAAGCACCCGTGATTAGTAAACTGACCACTTAACGATCATCTCATTTCATACAAGATTACCAATACAAAAAATTTGCGACGAGTATAAAAACATATCCTTTCAAATTCCCTCAGCAGTCCCAGATTGAAAACATATGTTAGGCTATAGGGCCGGAGGAATGCGGGACTGTTCATTGGTAGAATTATGGCATTTTGCATGTCGGACATTCCTGGGCAGCTAATGATGTTAACTGTTCATCACTGAAGGAGTGGTGGGAGGTCTAAGGTAGCTCAATTAATGGAGTAACCTCCTCCTACCCCTCCCCCCCTTCCCCCACTCCCCTCTCTACCGTTCCCCTTTTCATTATCCCTCAACTCTGGCATATTTCAGAGATTGGACTGTACCAGATTCAACAGTTGTACCAGCGGAAAAAAAATTAATTTTTATGGATATGTTTTTAAGATTTTATATATTTTTTAACATTTGCTAAACTGGTCCTAAACCACATCGGCTTTACTCAACTCTCGTTTTTGAATTTGAATTTTTATGTTTTTAAAAAATAAAAAAAATCCTGATAAACGGAAGGAAAGTTACCAGTGCACCAACGGGAATAATATTCGATTTAAGAATCATACTTTAATTCATATTATGAATAATATGATCCATATGATGATTAATATCTTTATCACTACTTCCTGTATACGCGACGTATTTGAAATCGAAATAAAACCGTTAAACAGTTTGCAGGCTACCTCCTCCCCACTCCTCCACGCTTCCGCTTCATTGATACTTTCTGTTCAACCGATTCCTTTGATCAGGTCTGTTGTCTTGACTTGCTCTTTGCTCATTTATTATCATTTTATATCATTATTATAATTTATTTTTATTT
>NW_027112780.1:1393756-1405869 GCF_000696795.3 Halyomorpha halys
TGCATTTACAGTAATTGCTCGAGACAACCAATCGGCTACGACATTTTCTTTTCCTGGCTTATAGATTATCTATGTTATATTGTGCCAAGAGCTCCTTCCTCCATACCAGTAGAACTAGCAGCTTTCCATAGTGTATTTGAATTCTGTAACTTCCAGCAGCTCTCTTATATTCATTCTCATTTCTAATACGATTCCTCCTAGTTTTCCTAACAGATTTTGGTAGAAACCTAATCCGAAACCAACGTAACTAACAAAAACCTGAAAAGGTTCAGTTTAAACAAATGTTTAATTTAACCTAAATTTAACAGGAGTTAAATTGGGTACTTGTTTGATGTCATAAAAATACAAAATGTATTATTCTGGGAAGGGGAAAAAGAATGTTTTCTTTATTTTTTACTATATGTAAAAATATCTAATTTATATATGTCCGATTACGGATTGATTAGTATGCCGTGTAATGTAGCAACCAGATGTATTTGGCCAGCATGGATGAATAAAGCATTTCTCTCTAAAGCTTTCATGGAGTTCAGGAGAAACAACTGTTTCAGCTTGATAACATATTATCTAGTCACGATGTAAATTATACTAACTAGCTATAAGTTAGTAATTATAACTATTTATCAAATTAAATATTCAATATATTGATTATACATATATTAAAATATACAATATTATAAATCAAATACTTCCAGTTCTTTTTTTTCTAGTATTTTTGTATTTTATTTTATAGTAATGAAATCCCTTGCAAAATCACTATCTACGTACCTTCAAATTGTATTAATCATCATATGATTTAAATTATGATTCTTACAAAATATTAAGATTAATAAAATCGACTGAAGATTGGATGCTAAGTAAAAACCGAAATTAAATATAAAATAAATATGCCAAAGCAGGGAAGAACTTTTTCTTTTGGTGTAAAAGAAGAAAGGGAATGATACTATGTAAATAAAGTAGAATAAGCTACTAAGTAATTTCCAGCTTTTCCTGTACCAGGAGAAGTAGGGGGAAAACAATGAAAACACTGTGGAGTTATTATGACATCATTCCAAGAATACGCCAAATCTGAGTAAATCAAGGCTAGCCAACCCGGATTGTTATTTTTCAAACAATGAAAGACTTTAATATGGTTTATGCAGAATAAAGTGTACCAAAAAAACATGTGAGGGAAATGTAGTTGTATCGAGATATATGGAAACATTAAAAATTCATGCAAATTATTGCATTAATGTATACTATATGAGTATATAGGTGTTTAATTACAAATGGCCGTCCGTAGCTCAGGTGGTTGAGGCACAGGTCTTAGCAATCTGAGAACAGGGGGCGGCAACGAGTCAGGCCTGTGACGTTGACTTACTTCATTTAGTGGCAGTCCCACAAAATGAAAAACTTGACCCCCATGATTGTTAGAATAGGTAGGTCACCTTTAGAAAAACCCCGTATGTCAGAAGAAGTAAGAGGAAGAGAAGAAAGAGGGTCATAAAAAAAACAAAAAAAAACAAGTATATGATTATACTATCAAATGATCATGATAATGACAATCAAACTAAGGGGTAATTAATCAAACATATTAACCTGTTACATCCAAGGCTCGCTTATTCTCATTAATTGTATTTGACGATATTAAAAAATTAAGTAATATTATTTTCATTCTTAGTTTTATAAACTATATATTTATCATATTGTTGGAGACTGGTAGTTTTATTAATAGTAACGAAAAAATTGTCTCATCCTTGTTTATTATAACATATAACATATTACATATCAAACAATCCGGTCAGAGTCAAGGACAATCTTAATTTTAGTTCCACAGTCTCACATTGATTTTAAAAAACTTAGCAAGATATCATGTCCAAGCTAATTTAACAGTAAATATAAAACTGTATAGATCACTCTAAAATTTAATAATAAATTCTCTTCATATTTTTTTTTTATTTTACCATCTTTCAATGATAGTGAAGATAAATACTTTTTTGTAAATCACTGTGAGAATGTGAAGCTAAAATTAAGATTGTCCCTCATGACGTCCGGAACGGCCGAAAGGTTGGACATGTTAAATGTTTTAATAAAGAAGGTTGAGAACTATTTGGATATTTTTTGTCACTATTCTTAGATAACTATTTTAGTAGTTCTTTCTATACTTTTCTTTCTACTTCACTGTTATGAATTCAAGATTCCAATTCGTTAAACGTAATATCTTGAATTTAGATCAATAGTTTTGATAAGTAAAAAAATATATAAGATCAACTCAACAAACCAAAAAACTTAAAAAATGTCATAATCATCGAAACAAAAAATATTTGTTTAGAAATTTAGTCTAAAATACGTTTTTTGTCTCTGCCCATTACCATTTTATGTATTACATATTTATATTTCTATAACATTTTGGCTTTGAAACGGTTATGATACGTATATATTACTACTCATCGAAAATTTGTTTTCTACCAGAGATTTTTTCCCCTTTTTTTGGCTAATTGTCGAATTATTTTGTAGTTTATATTTATTTATTTCTATTTACTACTAATAATGAAAGATGCTTAATTATTTCATATTTATTTTCCTTTGTGAACTGTAATTTATTTAGTTCAGACAACAATAACAGTTGGAATAGTGGATTTGACAACATGGATCAAAATCCAATCGGAGTGAGGAGAGCAGAGAACGTTTTACCATTATCTCCAGAATGATAGAGCCCTCAGGGACACATCTTTATTATCCCTTTGGGGTCTGCAACAGGGCTAGCATTCTTCCAATCTCCTACACCGACATCGTCTTTCTCTACACATCATTTGCTCCCGTCGATGAAACATCATGATATCACACTACAAAAGCATTTTCATTTTCTGACGCCAGTAATGAGATAAAAAAAAAGTTAATAAAAATTTTGATCAAACAAAAAATTAATTGATTAACATGAAAATTCGTATTTTTTTTTTTTTTACTAATTATAACTATAACTTAGACACTAAGTAATTTTTTAATCGACTAGTTTATGTTCCTAATCTGGATTAGGTATATTCCCTACAAGTGTCGGGTAACTTTTTGGAAGGAAGGGTCATATGGAATAACAAAGTTTTGGTGAGCCACATGTCACATAAATTTTTTCAGCGGGCTTGCTAATATGCCTCACAAATTTCTTTACTGAACAAGAAAATTCTCAGGACTTATTTTTATGAACTATACCACCGTCAAATAAATAAACTCTTACAAACAGGGCTAGGATTTTCATGCAACGGGTCGTTTTATTTGAAAGCTTATTTAGTAAAACAACTTAATAACATCAAAGCATTTTTATTCAAAATATATACCCTCATTTTCAATACATTTCCCTAAACATTTTGTCAAATTTGCAATCCCAGAACTGAAAAATTCAAGGTTCTGTGAAGATATGAAGTCAGAAAATGCGTTTTTGACCTCAGTCATTTAAAAAAAAATTACCTTTAGGGAAGTTGCCAAAATTTTTGAACCAATGATATGTTGAAGATAAGTGTGGCAAATGAGGTGGGTGTGGAAGGACTTCGTAACACAGCCAGTTCACTGTCTGTCGTGAAACATGAAGTCTAGTGTTGTCCTATAAGGGTATAGGTCCCTTCCAATTAACCAATGCAGGTTGTTTCTTGATGCATACTGTCAATATCTCTGCATTACGATGTGGATGTGATTGTTTGACCTCTGGATAAAAAGGAGAAATGAATTATTCCTCCCATTGACCATCAAACAAAATCTAATAATTTTTTTAATGCAAATTTGGTTTTAGTATGTGTCCCAGTCCTTCCTTGATATCCTAACTGACGCTTTTTTTTCATTTATAGGCCACTTTTCATCAGACCTGATTATCCTTTCGAGATATTTTTTTTTTACCTACTAAGCGAGTCACATAACTTTTCAGTTGCTGCCACTCATCAAGTTTATGAGGTATCCATAGGTCTACCTTATTTTTACTTTACCACTGATCTTTAAGTGTCGAGAAACTGTCGATACACTTGTGCTGTGTTATAATCAGTCTTTTAATCCACAATATACCAGTAAAACCCTTCAAAAAAAAAGAAAAACATTTGCGTTATTGCTCTACAGTTTCAAATGTCATAAAAAAAAGAAGAGTGAAACAGGTCATTTAAAAAACAGTAGGTCCAAAAATCACTAATCCCACTTAAAACTATTAAAATACAAGGGCTCTGGAAAAATAATTTAGAAACTTGGTTTTTAATTTTAAGCGGTATCCATTGCAGATTCAACTGTTAGAAAAAGACTAAAATGATTTTTGACGAACATGCCATGTTCAAATCCTGAAGACAACAATGGAATGTTTTATGTCGGTACGATTTATTTTAGAATTATACAAAGTGGAACACTACAAGGCGCTACACTATCAACTTTCCAAAATATACCAACGTTATGAATTATTCTAAAACAAGTTCAGAAATTCGAATGAAATACAATAATTTTATTCAGCCTTGTATAGAAAAAAAATGAGGTATTATACAGACGAAGACTATTAAATACATTTTTCGGATATTCTTAAGAATTATACACTAAAGTTGTTATGTTAATATCCCCATCCATAGATCGTAGACTCTTAGGAGACGCATGGTATTAATATTTTTAAAAACACTATTTATTATTTTTATGAGTTCAACTAAAAAAATCTTCCATTGGAATTTTTGTATTATTTTAAAAATTTAACATCTGTATACAACGTTTCGAGGCCATCGCTCCATCATCAGACGTACTGCAATTTCCTACAATCAAACTCAAACACCAAAACAATAACTTAAAAATTAAATACTAATAAGTAGGTACTTTATTATTAATTTGTTTTTAAATATTTTTATATGATATAACAACTGTGTTCCGTATTAGTTTTAAAATACAATAATATTTAAAATTTAAAATGTAACCTTCTTAAAATACAAATAACTTGTTTAAAAAAAAGATAATTTTCTGATAACTCGCTAACTCCGTGATTATCTTTACTAACTCTATTTGCTAAAAGATGAAAGTTCTATTTAGTTCTGAAGTTAAACCTATGGCATTTCTTCAGTCCGAAATTATTGTTAAGTGACATTATATTAACTGGATGGTTTGCTATTTATTTATAAAATCTGCGTAGTGTGCATTTAATTAATATGTTAAAAATTCACCCATTCGTCAGGGATAAGTAAAACAAGATACAAACATTGTTAATTGTGTTAAACACAAAAAAAGAAACTGTTATATGAAAAAATTAAATACTATGATGCATCAACGTTTTAAAAAAAGAATGGTGAAAATTAATAGACAAAAGATATCAAAATAAATTAAATTAATAGAATAAATATTAATAACATATATCGATAACAAGCACTCATTACCGTATATGTTATTAATATTTATTCAATTAATCTTGTTCATATTTTTTTTTTAATTTACATTGTCCATTTTTGTATATTGGTTTATTTTTCAAATATTTATACATTAGATTTTTAATTGTATATTCTCGTAATCCCTCCATATTTGACAAAATTTGATTCCTGTTTTTGCTTAGCTATGATGAAGCCCTAGAGCGTATGGTTAAACGCTAATGTACAAATTTGTCCTTTATTAATTACATACGGTCATCAATGATTTTTCAAAAAAAAAAATTATGTATTGATTTTTTACAAATCAATTCAACTAATAATTTATTTTGACGTAAATTCTACAAAAATAGGGAAATTTTATTATGCTAAGAGGGATAAGTTGGCAATCTTGCTACACGCAACTAGCTCTTAGGTAGGAAACGTAGTTCATTGTTGACATGCTATTGTGCTGTCAAATGTAGTCTCTTTAGAAATGAGTTCCCGCAAGTGTTTGAATAACCCAGGAGTATTTTGTTATATTTGTAGTGGGGAGGTAATAGCTTAGCAAAGACAGGACATTCATAGTTTAGCGAGAAATGTCCGTTACCCACATTTCGGATATTGAGGGCTTATTGAATTTCTCTGATGTCACAATGTGAGGCAGCGAAGGTTATTTATAGACTGGTCAAGAAATAACCTTGAAGGGGTAGTTTTACATAATGGACGTAGTGTATCTCAAGGAGATTGGTCTAAACTGAGAATTTAGCCAGGTCGATTTTAAGATTTAGCTCATGTTACCATATAGCTCGAGATCTACTGCTCTATTCCTAAATGTTATCAAGGTAAGATAAACCTGGCTCTAGTCATGGGATTTCGGGGAATGGGGCGGGAAGAAAAGATTCTCTGATTATATTTGGTGTTATGATCTCCTTGAGGGATAGTAACGCCGTCCTCGCACTCTGACCAATGTGAGTGAATGCTTCAAAGCAAGGTAAGAAAAGTGTCCCCGGTGGGCGGGAGCTGCGATTCCACCCCGGTTCAGAACGAAACAAATCTCGTGGAAGAACCTCGTGAATAATGTAAAACAATATTGAAAAATTTAATTGAAAGGGTAACTTGTAACGTATTCTTGACCTTCCGGTAGCTTCGTCCCCCAACGTACTTTTTAATTCAAAATGTCTCCGCACGCGTTACCTTACTTGGATTTTTCACCTATTCGAAACAGGTCTATTGTTTAAGTTTTTTAAATTTTTTTTATCTTTTTACACCCTTCTTCTTTTCTATTCTATTCTTATTCTTCCTTACTCACGTTATTAATTATTTTCACCACATATTATTGTAATTGTCTTACTTATTACTTCTTTTGTCTATTAACTTTATATTTTGTTTCTTTACTCTAGTATTTTACAGCATATTTCATTAATTACATACATTTTCTTCCTATTTATTCCCCCATAACTTTAATATAAATTAATATTATTAAAATATTCATATTTCTTTTGCATAATATAACTTTATATTTTCATTTCTTTGATCCTGATATTTTACTTACATATTTTGCTATGTATCAAGGCATTAACAATTATTAATATTATAGGGGTCTTTGCCATATTTCTTCTCATACGTGTGCCAGTGTCAACAAGGGGACACATGGACAGCTGAAAGGGTCCTGAGAAAATCTATTAAGAACAGGTAAATCTAGGCAAATCTATTGCCTGCTGGCTTTATTGGTGGCCAGGTCAATTATAAACAACACTTGCAAGTGTGCACCACCTTTCTGAATCTACGGTGGTACAAGAGGTGTCTTGCAACGTATTTTTCTTGGGCGTGGCTGATAATAGCCAATGAGGAAATGAGATTCCCAAAAGGCGACGCCCCTTTTTGAAACAAGTGGGGGCAGAAGTAAAGAGAAATGTCTCTTAGCAGCAGGAGAAGCATCAGAAGTAACAAGACGGGCTAGAGACGAGCATGGACTTGGAGTTCTAAGAAGGGCCTATGAGACCTAGAACGCCATCCTTACGACAACGCGACAACAATGGTGAATATGTCACTAAATACTCAATTTACACCAACCAAATCAGCAGCTAGATGTACTTATTAGGTAATAAGTTATAATGCTATAATCATATTTTATGGCAACCATTTATCTGAATCATTTTAATAACATCATTGTAAATAAATACTTATCAATATTGTAAATAAATACTTAGTTCCCTTATGTAGTTTATTTACTATTATATTACACAATACCACCCCTTATTATATTATATAATTAATGGTAATAACAATTTATGAATAAAATTATATTTAATTGGTAAACTGGAAAACACACAAAAAGCCTTTGGAAAAGAATCTAATTATAATGATATTTTACAGAACTCAATATAAATTATTTAATTAATTTATTTTTGGATAATCGACTTCATTGATTACCTTGGCATCCCAACTAAATCCCGAGACAGTACATAGCGTTTAATAACATACATATATATGTTCTATTTCCCACTTCTTTCATTACTTTATTTTTAATAATTTTCATTTCGTACATATATTTACTAGCTAGATTTTGATATTTATTTCATTATTTGTTCTTTCCTCTTCTTTAATTTTAATATTACTCTTCTCATAATGCCTTTATCTTTTTATAATACTTTAACTATTCGTGCCTGTCAAAACTATTTATGTATTCATAATGTTTGTTTTTTTCGTACTGTCTAATCATTCTCTATTTTGTTATTTTATTTATATATTTATTTAACCGACATATTCGTTTTATTTCTCACTTCTTTTATTACTTTATTTTAAATATAAAATCATTTTGTACATATATTTACTTACTAGATTTTGATATGAATTTCATTATTCGTTCTCTCCTCTTACTTAAGTTTAATGTTACACTTCTCACACAGCCTTTATCTTCTTGTAATACTTAAAATATTCATTTATTTCAATACTATTCTAACCAAAATACTAGTTACTTTTTTATCATTCTATATATTCTTTTATTCATTGGTTGCTATCTTGTTTTTTTTTTTCTTAGCCCTGATGAAAGCTATCCTACAATAAAAAAGCTTGGTGTCACTTTTGATCAACACCTCTCTTGGAATAACCATATTTCCCAAATAACACCCAAATCCATAACTCTACTCAAACAATTCCTAAAATTCCGTAATTCCATTCCTCAGAACACTCGTCAGCTCCTAGTATCCTCTCTCGTCTTCCCCCACTTCGACTACGGATCCTTGGTGTATGGAGGGCTATCTGCAGGACTAGAGTTGAGACTGAAGAGACTCATGCATTGTTTTGTAAGATTTATCTTTGGGTTCCCTAGCCACTCTCAAGTCTCCCGCTGGTATTCCGAGTTGAAGTGGCTCTATCCAACCTCCCGAAGGCAATACCTCCTTGGTGTTTTTATATTCCAAGTTCTTAACATCAAAAAAACCTACTTATATTATAGATCTCCTCACTCTTCGTTCATCCATCCACTCATTAAACACCAGATCCCATCCGAATGATTTATATATGCCCTCCTATAGAACCTCCTTCTTTAGCATATCCTTCGTCATACGTGCAACCTCCCTCTGGAATTCTCTTCCCATCTCCACTCGCCAGTCCTCATCCATTCTCTCCTTTAAAAAACACCTATTCCTTCATTTATTGAATAACCAAACCTCCACATCTTTGTAATCAAATAAATAGGCAGTTATTGATTAACATTATAAACAGTAGTAAAGCCAATATACCAATGTAATTTCATTCTACTATCTGAAAATTTGTAAACGCTCGCCAGATAAAAATCTCACTATATGAACCATGTAATTATTCTTAGGGGGGCATATGTCCCAGAATAAAGTTATTTTTTCATTTCATTTCATGAAAGCTAGATTAATTCTGGCCGAAACGATGGCACTAATAAAAATTTGTTTACTTATCTGTGTTTTTCGCAGACCGCACCACCAACCAACTTCTCTTCATATATATTATCCTCGGTGAACAAACTTCTCATCAGTATACATGTTCATATCTGACATTTCTAAATGCATGGCAATCCTAGCCCACCTTGTTGCCTAGTGCTGAAAATTGTATTCATACCGATATGTTCCTTATTATTCAATTAAACTTTTCTAAAAATATGCAAAGAATATATTGAATAAAAAAACTAATTTAAAACATGTGCGAGAGAAACGGTAAAACAGGTAACTAATATGTAACAAAGGTTGTCTCCTGACCGACTAAGGCTCGAGGTGCTGTAGAAGTCACGTACTATTTATGCTGCCCATCGGCCGAACCTATCCATCAGGTTCAGCTAACACCAGGCCGAACCATCCATAATTCCCCGATGCAAATCCCTCCCCCTTTCAACTCCTCCCCCCCCCCCCACCACGTCCAACACAGTTTTGGATTTATAGAGATAGCGATTACCCAGCTCTAAAGGTGTCGGAAACAATTTCCTAGAATGCATTGGAAAACATTGTTTCTTTACTAAGGGAAAAAGGGAGTGAGGCTTCGTTAAAAAAAAAAAATTGAAATAATGAGGTTAGCCCGAACGAAAACGAATTCACTTGTTTTGATTACCCCTAGTACAATTTTTTTCTCTCAGAACAAAATGTGAACGATCAGTGGGAGTATTTAATCTCATCTGCGAGAGAAGAGACACACTTCCATAAAATATAAATTCAGAAAAACTTGTAATAAAATCATACAAATCATACTCTTAGATAAGAAAAGAAGATTAAATAAATATACCACAAAATACACCAAAATACTTCGACAAATTGAAAATTTCTATAAAACGTATATCTTGAAATATTTGTGCATTTTTTGTTTATTGTAAATTGATTATAGCTTTTAAATCAAAAGGTAATTACAGCGTTTGTTTGTTGCTTATTGGAATGAACTAGCAAAAAAGTTTAAAAACCAAAAAAACTGACCTTGAGAACTTCGACTTCAGTGAAACTTTTTTTGATGTGATATCCTAAGTTCTTACCAAGCCCCCAAAAACAGAAAAGATATATTCTATCAAATTGTTTTCTTGCCACGCTCCAAAATATATTAATAACCAATTGATTTGTTTTCATTATAATAATAATAATAATAATAATAAAATTAAGAAGAGGGGAGCTAAAAGTAAATGAGACAACGTGACAAGGCCAAAAACTAAAAACCATTAAAAAGGAAGTGAAGCCCTGCAAGGAATGCCCATATACACACAATAGCTACACAAGGATTAAACCCGAATATATCAGAAACCCTTAGAGATGATAATAAAACAATAAAATTAATATTTAAATTTTTTAAAACCATAAAATTTATTTTCACAAATATAATATCGAATAAACAAAAAAATAATAAAATAAATATAAACATAAATAATTAAAAAATAAATGGAGGTGACGACCAGCGATTTTTTACGCCAATGAACAAAAACTATTGGACGAAATCGACGGTCCCTAGGTCATGAGACAGTGACCGAAAGTACCCGGTAACCTTCGGCTTGTAACAATGTAGCGTAATAGCGTACCTGTTACCAGTCAGTATCAGTGACAAAGTATTAGATTGATACATTTCAATCTCTACTCGTAAGTTACGAAAACAAGTTCGGATATGGGTGTTATGGTTAATTATTTATTCTTTAAATTCAACCGCAGACCTACTCTGAATATAGGGTTGGGTGCCCTAGGGGCACATCAAACCTTTATAAACCAGATACCTCACCCTTAATTGGATTAAGGAATAAACCTGGTAGTTAAGTGTGGAGTGTCGAGTATCTGTACTACAACTCGCGCACCAGTATAGCTTACTTACAGAATCTTTAAAGGTAAAAAAAACAAAACGACTCACTAAACCAAGTTTCACATGCGCCTTAACATTAATTAAAGACAATCAGTTACGGAAACATTTAACGAGTATAAAGTACTGTTACAACAAACAGTATCAGTTACATCGGGTTAGCATGACTTTTTTTATTTCATTTCGTATTAAATCCAGCCTAAGTTTTTAAGATATCGCATGTTGGAGACTAATAACTGGAGGGTCCGATCACGCTAGCTTCCTTCTTTATTGATAAGGAGTGTAAAAGAAAGGGAAGGACGGCTAAATGTAGCATTAAAAATTACAACCTGCTCTCATTGTGCTATATATTTTTTTTTCCGGCATAAGTATATTGACTGCAGATTTTCTTCAACTTTTTTTTTCGACATTTCATTTGAATTTGACTGCTTAGTTGTGACCAGATTATTAAAATTTACTCACTCCGATTAATTTTTTAAATTTAATTTATAACATTTAAGTAAGTGTTTCCCATCATATTGTATGGATTGATTATAATAATTGCAAGGAGGAGATGTATATATATATATATTTTTTTTTTTGTTTTAATGTTTCAAGTTGAAAAAATAGTTCTCTCCCCCCCTCGAAATATTAAATGTTCTAATTAATGTAATTAAATAAGTATAATTACTGTAATTTAGGAAATAGCTAAGTCATGGGGAGGTTAATACTCCACTACCACTTTTTAAAAAAAACTGAAATAAAAAAATTAATCTCTGATGGTTAAGGAAAAATAATTCAATTTATACTATACATCAAAATTTAATTAAAAAATTTCAACATCATTTATTCTATATTCGTTTTATAACTTCAAGCGTCTGTGAACTAGGGATGGGATATCGATATCGATAATATCGGAATATCGATATTTGGTCTCCGATATCCGATATTTTGATATCGATATTAAGGAACCGATAATATCGGAATATCGATATTGTCTCCCGATGATATCGGAATATCGGTTTC
>NW_027112781.1:0-3913 GCF_000696795.3 Halyomorpha halys
ATTTATTTACGTGAATGAACAAATAAAAGCAAAAATCAACAATAAAACTACATTACAACCAAGAAATATGAAGAATTTAGACCAAATAATCAGCAATACCAATGAAACTCGTAGCAAACCATCAAGTATCAAGTACCAATTAGATATTAATTTTTTAATTGATTTTAAATTTTGTAAGTTTTATTTATTTATGTTTTTTTTTTAATTTTTCTTTTTATCTAAACCTTTTTTAAAAATATTTTTATTATTAACCAAACCTGAAGTTGGTAGACCTTGATAAGCTCCTTTTTTTAAATTAGTTTTCATTGGTTAATTATTCAATGAAAAAATAAATAGATCCGTATTTAGATACAACTTTTTGAGTTCAATTCTGCCTAAAGCGGAATTCGAAAAGTCAAATTCTTATTTGTATTTATTTATTTGTGCTATTTTTAATTAATAAATATAAATATTAAATATTTTTGGTCTGAAATTGAGAGGCCGTGATTAGATTTTTTTAAATTAGTTTTTGTTATTAATTTATTTATTGGAAAAAAATATGAACAAATTACACAACTGTATAAGCTCAATTCTTATAGAGTAAATTAGAATTCAGTTAAATCACGGGATCATTAAACAAAAAGAAATGGAAACAATAAAACGTCAATTTTTAAAAATAAATAATATTTTTTTTTAAATCAACGAATCATAAGATAAGTATAGTATAAGGATAAGTACAGTATTTTATAAAGCATATTTTATAATTCACCTGTTCTTAAAAATTATTTTTGGATGAATAAATTCATATATATTTTTGAGTGATTTATATCCAAAGTGTATTTTACATTTTAAAACAAATTATTTCAATAAATAACTATTCCAGTAAAATTAAAAAAAAAAAAAAGAAGATAGTTCATTCTATATAATTAAATAAGAAAAAAATGTATTCCTAAAAAAACAATTCTAAAAATGAGAGCCAATTTTTTTAAAAGATTTTAATTTTTTAAACTATTTCAATATTATTAAATTAAACAAAATATCCTTTACAGAGGGTCTAGGAATTTCAGCATTGATGATTATCTATTTATTACTTGATTCAATAATTCTAACAAAACGTTTTCATAAGTTTCAATCAAAAGCTTTTATAAGAAATAATAATTCACGATCTCAGAATAAAATCCCGTTAGGTGGAAGGAATATGCTGATAAGTTTAGCCACAGTTTGAAATTAATGCATGACGTTTATATCGCGAAGCAAGTAGAATATCAATACAAAAAACTACTTACCAAACCTCATGAGAATTTTCTTACGCGATTTGAAATTTAAATCATGAAGCATTCCATATATATCTATCGTAGGTCGTATTGAGGGTAATGTAAGTCAAGAAAGTAACGTCGCTAATAGAAGTAATATATTAACTCCAACTAAATGTTTCTTCATAGAATAGTAGACTTTTTATTTCTTTTTTTATTAAAAAGTTTTGAAATAATAATTACTAATAAATATGAATCAGTAAACAACATTAGTCACTTAACCATTTTGAAAAATAAAACTAACCACGATGGATTAAAAAATATTATATCAAACAGTCTAAGAGATAATGGATATTTTAAAGTCAATCTTATAAATAATTAAAACAGAAAATATTTACTGCGACGGTGAGCTTTAAATATGGATAAAAACAATTTAATTAATATAAGGAAAATACGGAACAAAAAAGTGGAAAAACAGGTAAGGAATCAAGTAGTTTTATTATTTCCTATAGAGAATATATCTTTTTCTTCATAGTAATAAAGAAGAAATATATAAATCGAGACGGTGAACAAACTAAAATGCATCTTCACTTCTCGTATCCTGTAAAATTGTAAATCTTACATAACAAGAATTTCCATCATGGTAATATAACAACAAATAATATAGTGAATATAAATCGAATGATGGATATATTTATATTTTTGACGTATATTACACGATAAGTTTAGACAGCGTGAGCGGGCCTAACTCCTAACTTATAACCTTCGGATCAAAATGTTTGTACTGAAGTCAGCGCACGACGGCTGAAGCATGAGGATCAAGCTGGATATCATCTCTGGATTTGCAATCCAAGTTCATGCGTTCTCCAAGTCACGGATTCCGAAGTCCTTGAACTTTAACATATGTTAGCATCTATAACCAGACTTCTGCTGGGAATCTAACACTGAGGATGACATGAATGTATTACAGGAAACGGATAATTAGCAGTAAAAAAAAAAATCTATACACACATGAGAAAGAATACATATACATAATCCGCGAATAGTAATATGAGCGGCAAAAGAAACAAAGAACATACAATAGCTAATAAGAGATGAATTCGTAATAAGATAATCTCAGACAATCAGTAGATTTGAGTTGGTAGGTCGATTGTCAGATAAAATATAAATAATTTCATATCTAATACAAACTTCAAATATATCTTTATTAATAATGGGAATACTGTTAATTCATCGCATAATAATCTTCGAAATATGTTATCATTTTAACGATTTATAAATAAGTAAAATTGTGTGAAAATAACAGAAACATTTTTTTTTACTAATAGAAACAATTAGACAAAGACAATTAATGTCACGTCCATGCAAGGTTAGGGGATCCATGTGTGATTAGAGGAGGGTCACTCCCTATAACTTGAAAAATAGAGAAATATGATATTTGAGAACCTAATTATAACTGCAAAAATCGTGATGAAACAAATCTTCTTATAAACGCTGTTGAGAAAGATTAGTTTATCAAAGAGGGTAAAATTCAGGAAATCCTCCATGACTTTCTGAAAGTAGAGTGGTTTTTAAATTTTTATCCCGCCCCTACTCTCTTTCAATAAGTTGAATAAGTAACTTTGTGTTTAACAGCTCTTCTATAAGATCCCAAAATAAGAAAGATTTGACGTTTGAGTTTAATTTTAATTAAATAATCACTGAAAATATTGAGAATAAAAGTGGTGTATATCATTCTGTTCTCATAAAAAATAATTATTTAGTCAATTACTAAGTGTCTTAACCACAAACTCTCTTAAATAAAATGTCGCTGTCGATAGAAAAAAATATTATTCCTAACTTAAAACGTACTTTTCCTAAAATTTTACACATCTCAAAACTCGAGGATTGACTTACATCCCTTTTGCCATTTAAAATATTTTAGTTTTTACTTAGACCAAAGCTTAAATAATGGAGGAATCTAAAATGTTAGAATACCTACAAAAACAAAATTGTTAATATTTAATAAAGTATAATAAATTCCAATTCCTTAACACCTATTAATGAATCCATTACATCCATGGAGTCTCTTCGAGTCCTTGGAACAAGAGATGGATCCGAAAATCAATGATACACACGGGCAAAAATACCAATAAGCTACAACGTTTTTTTTTTTTCAAGCCGAATCACAAATAAAGGGCTAAAAGGGCGTAAAAAGATGGGGATGATTGAATGTTTTGTGAGGAGCTCAGCTCTTTGAGGGGGTTACAATAGAGCGGGGATCCTTGGCACCGTTTCCATGGTAACCGGGAAATCCCGGCCAAGGACGTGGGCCATCCCCTCCCCTTTACAATAATATAATTGCTTAAATATTTTCACCGCTTTACAGTGTTAATGTCATAATATTATCGATTATTTTACAATCACAGATATTATTATATTTAACGACAATTCCACCTCTCCGCAATGTATTACTCATACTTTCGCAATGCACAACCAGTAGTCAATGTGTCCTTAATGAGGAGAACTCAGCATTGATTTTTATGTTAAATAAAAAGATTAAACAACCGATATATTTGACAGATGATTTTCTTCATATTTATAACCATAAATTCCCTGTATTCTAAAAAAGAAATATTAATACGAGGGATTAAAATGTACCATATGCTACGAATGTATTGTATGCAAATACTATATATATA
>NW_027112782.1:0-452 GCF_000696795.3 Halyomorpha halys
ATGTCTGTAAGAAGACGTCCTTGTTCCTCAAGGGCTGGCCAGCGTGTCCTGGGGCCTGGCGTGATGGTAGGGGTAGGCCAGGTCCTAGCCTGCATTGACGCTTAGGCTGGGGCGGCATTGCAGTTGCGGCGTCTTCGAGGTCTTCCGGTGTTCGCGGCAAGGGGGGAATTAGAAAATGAGACCCCCGACCCCGACTTTATATAAATCCAAAATTTAACCGAGAAAATCGGATTACTTAAATCCGACAGCGTACCTTCTTGATATCTTCGAGGGTGACCTGAACTGGCACCGTGATAACAATAGGGGAGAGGGGGTTTTCGACCAAGGGGACTGTGCTTTGCCACCTCCCAGGTTGGGGGAGGGGCGATTTCTCGGAATAGGGGATTGGCACAGGCTTTCAACCCATCAAAGAATTTGATGTGCCTACGGCCTATGTATTCCGGCACAGAAGG
>NW_027112782.1:3497-4926 GCF_000696795.3 Halyomorpha halys
CCTCCTCTTCTCCATCAGGTCTCTTCTTATGGTGCAATCCTTCGAGGTCACCATGTGTCCAACTTCATTACACACACTGCATTTTGGCGGGCCTGTTAGGGTGCACTGCGAGATTTCATGATTCTCTGCACATCGCGGGCAGATAACAGCGCGACTACAGTAGCGCATGGTGTGCCCATATTTCTGGCACTTCCTACACTGAACAGGGCAGCCATCTTCCTTGAAGGGGGATACCCAGAACCTGCAGTGATTGATGGCGCCTAGTTTTCGAATGTTACTGATCTTCACAAAGCGGTCTGTTACTAGTTGCAGGAGGTCGGTGTCAGTTCTTCTCCCATCTGGTTGTGTCCTAGTGAGGCGGCGCAGTAGTTTGAAGCCTGGAAGATTTTCTTGCAGGTCTTCGGTGACTTCTTGGAGGTCCGAGTCGACATCAAATCCGTAGAGGACCCATTTTTTCGATCTCTTCGTTCCTCTATGTGTGAATGTGTGGAACTGGACACATTCAGTAGCTTTTAGAAACTCTCTGGTCTTGGTATGGTCCTCATCTGTCGCCAGATAGAGACGAGTCTCCTTGCTCGAGTTATTGGTCTCAAATCTATTGATCCCAATTCGGGCTAGCAGTGCAGTCACAGAGGGCCAATGCTGGCGATATAATAATAGGAGGTGGGCGTATAACCTGTTTGTGCTGCTGGGGATTCTGTTGCTGAGAAGGCTGCTGTTGGACCTGCTGATTCATGTGCCTGAATACATCAAATCTGTTTTGGCACTTGAAGGGGCGAGCTACTCCTGGTTCAGGCTCAACACGAGCTTTAACCAGATGTTTCGGATTGGGGAATTCAAACTCCGCCTGGACCGTCCTATTGGCTCCTCTCTGTTCAGAGATGTCTTCATCCATCAGACGTTGCTCGATGTTAAGGCCACTTCCTCCTGGTACTGCCATGTCGTCAGGTTGCGGACGATTATCTGATGGTGGCAGCCTGCCGACGGCTGGCTGAGGGCGGTCGTCTGTTGAACGGCCAACTGCGCAGGGCTGGCTGCGTAGTCCCAGCCAGGGATGCGGGCGCTGCGGCCCGGCACTGCTGTAAGGGCACTGCGGACGGGCACTGCAGAGAAAGAACTGCGGAACGGCCACTGCGGCCGCGCATTTTTTAAATTTTAAAAACCTCTTTATTGATAATATAAATATAATACGGATTATAAAAATAATATATAATACATGTATTTACAAGTTATCTTGTTTTTCCTTACGGCATTATAAGATAGGCAGAAAACATAGTCCGCTGAATGCGGTTTTTACATTTTGTGGCTCTATACCCGGGGGCTTACAGAGAATGTGAGGGACATTCCGGCTGGTGGTGATGGTGTGATGGCTTCAAGCTGCAGAGCCCGAAGTCCTTCCCTCGGCGAGGACGTCTACCAAGGGGACAGT
>NW_027112782.1:10931-11846 GCF_000696795.3 Halyomorpha halys
AGGAGGGTCATCACCATCGTCATCATTTGATCCATCCTGGAGCACATTTTCTCCATGAGGACTGTGATGGTCGAAGTTTCCAGGGTCGGGGCTGGTGTCGGCTGTGGAGTCGTAGGTGGTTGATGTTGTGGAGTTGAGGGGTGTCCCGGTGGTCCTCGTATAGCGGTGGTGTAGGTGAGGTCCTTACTGACTGGCCTGCTTGGTTGCCGGGTGGGTACTTGTGCAGTAGCAGGGGTACTTCTTTTAAACCTAGCCGCATTCAAAAGGGTTACTCGTCTTTCGCAGTTTTTCGTCGCAGTGCTTACAGTGGGAAGGTGTAGATTTTTTGGGACATACCTCGATATTGTGGTTATCTCCACACCAGAGACAGGCGACATTGCGACCACAGTATTTTTGGGTGTGGCCGTACTCCAGGCACCTGTGGCACTGTACCGGTCCTCCGTCCTCTTTAAATTTAATGACCCTAAATCTTACGTAATCGATGGCCTTGAGTGCTTCAATGTCCTCAAGTCGCACTGTCGGGTCTGTGATAATTTGGATCGCTTCTGTTGCATGGGTGTGGTTTAGGCTGTCTCTCCTGATAAGCCAACGTCCCATTCTGAAGCCATGTAGGCGGGTTTTTAGTTCATTGGTGATGTCTTCTATAGGGTGGTTGATGTCGAATCCGTGCAGCACGAACTCCTTCGACCGTTTTGTGCCCCTGGGTGCAAAGGTGTGATACCGCACGTTGTCATGTTTCTTGAAGAGTTCTATGGCAATGGTGTGGTCTGCTTCAGTGGTGAGGTAGAGCCTGGTCTCTCTTTCGGAGTTGTTGGTAGTGAACTTGCTCACCCCAACTGTTGCTAGCATCTGTTTTAGTGATACTAGCGATACAGCTGGCGCTATTATAACTGGTGGGGGAGGCCTGGGCTTGGG
>NW_027112783.1:0-1395 GCF_000696795.3 Halyomorpha halys
ATTTCCGTTACGGGACACTTTTTCTAACATGGCATCCCGCAAAATGATTTATAAGACGTTGTCACGTCAAAAGTTTGAATTATGAAAAAATATATCTCGGGAAACATTAGACGTATATAAGCCATCACTCAAATTAATGTTAATTAAATTGGCTATAAAATATTTTATAACGTTTATCTCCTCGCTGTATTCATTTTTAAAATAATTGATAATTGACAAAATATTATTACAAAGTGTTGCTTTTAAAAAACTGTATCCCAGGAACTATTGAACGTAGCTCTATTAGTAATAATATTATAGCAAATTTACTCTTTTTTAAAAGATATTCTATTAGGTTTTCTAGTGTTGTAGGTAGTTTTAAAGATATGTAGCTCCGAGACTATCTAACTATACTTGGCAGGCTCATCAATTTTGACTAGTTTTTATATACTTGTATTAATATATCGAGAAATTAATTTTATTAAAATTAATTAATTTTCTAAAGTAAAAGTTCATTTTTATAACAATGTATATATGCACGTATAAAGATATGATCAATATCTAAATCAAGTAGTGTGAAATATGTAGAGCAACACTGAGAATGGAGGAAGCCGCTGGTAGCTGTTGCCTATTAACGAGATCGTCAACTTCCTCAGTTGCCAATGCAGCACTACAATGGCCCAGCTCAAAGGTTTTTTGTTACCTATCGTTTACTATTTTAATCCAATTGATTGTAAAGAACTGATAATGAAACTCAATCTTGTAGAAAAAAATTTAATTCAACGGACTTTTCATTCAATCATTTAGCAATGAAACGAAACTAAACAACACATATACAGTCATAAAGTTGTTATACTTTGTTGGGAAGATATTTTTATAATTATTTTTGCATTCGTAATTCATATTTAAATGGGAAAATACAATTGCTATGTAACTAAACTTTAGTGGTTTCAAAGAAAAACAGAAATAATATTTTTTCACCGCTTATCATTTTACAACTATTTTTAATTATTAAATAAATTTAATTTCGTTTAAAGTTTACTTTTGTTTACTTTATTGAATTAATATACCAACTTGCCAAGTAGCAGAACAAAATATTTTCTTAATTATCAATTTTAAAATATTCTAAGCAGTACTTTACCTTGAATGTTGTATCATTTATATTAGAATTGAATTCATTCTATAATCTTTGCTTGGAGTATGGTGTGGTTCCAGCCTAATGAAATCGTTCAGTGCAATTATTCTTGTTTAACAAAATTTTGATTTCTAGTTTATAAATTACACCTTACTAACACGGTAAGAGAAACCTTTCAACACAACACTAAAATTACACAAAATTGAAAATTTTTGTCATATAATGTTCGCATGATATTCGTTTACTTAATCAAATTATATTCATTATTATTAATAAATATT
>NW_027112784.1:0-726 GCF_000696795.3 Halyomorpha halys
GCTCTAAATCTCTGTGTGCACTTCTCATTGTCCGGCAGTGCAGATTAAATATATAATAAATAATTATCGAGGTTTTGATGTTGATACACAAAATATAATAACGAAGGTATAAAAAAAACATTAGTCCTTTTTCTCCTTATTTCTACAGTATAAAATAACCAAATTGCAAAGTATTCTATGCTTATCTTCTTCATTCAAATTTAAATACATATATTTTTTTTTGTAAAACAATTTCAGTAAATTATTGAATTAAAATTGTTGCCAAATGAATTTAATAAATAAGAATCCATGAACTGTGTAGTAGACAATTACCTTTTTAGATATTATAAATCAATAATGTTTCTAGAATTGTGCATAATATTTTACTAAGGAAATGTAACTTATAACACTGGACAAGGTTGCAAAGGTTATTTGGGTTTTGTTTATAATTGGACAAAGCGCTAATTATTTTGAGTGAACTAAATTGATTAAATTCGTTTGAATGAATCCAACAAACTGCAGAGGTTGCACCCTGCCCCTCAACCCCAACAACCAGATGGCTTCCAGTGTAATTATCTGGCTGTCAGAGGCGAGGATTAGGCAGTGCCGAAGTACAGGGTATGGAACGGCAGAAGGGGATTAAGTACTGTATTATAATTTTATTTAATTAACTAAAAGTTATTTTCTATGTTTAATTAAATTAAATTTGATCCACTTTAAGTCATAAAATACTCATTACATCTTTAA
>NW_027112784.1:776-1173 GCF_000696795.3 Halyomorpha halys
CTTAAAGAAAGAAAAAAAATTGATAAATAATTTCAAAACAAATAAACCTGATTTAAGAATAATTACTTAGGAAAACTAATAATTGTGAAAATATTTTTTAGGAAAACTAGATACCAACTGTAATAATTACAGTGTGACGGCTACAGAGCTTTTCAAAGTGACGAGGAACTGAGGAAGAAAATTTAACAGCAGAAAAAAAAAAATTATTAAATAAAATAATTTACGTGTGCACTTCTATTTAACCATCATTGCTTCTATAAAATACATATAATAATTTACATATAATTCTATAAATACATATGTATAATTTTATTTAATTAACTAAAAGTTATTTTCTATGTTTAATTAAATTAAATTTGATCCACTTTAAGTCATAAAATACTCATTACATCTTTAA
>NW_027112784.1:1223-1517 GCF_000696795.3 Halyomorpha halys
AAGATACAAGATTGGATTTTTATTTGGTTGGTAGAAAGCTAGTTAAAGAATAGGATTAGAAAATATTCAGGTCAGGGATAATGGAAAAAATATATGGAGATAATTGACATTATTGTAATTGAGTTCACTATAATAAATTATTTTGCTCAGAGTTATAAAGCTGGCCTGATGGCATTAGTGAGTTGCGTTCTGTTGAATTAGATTCGACATTCGGTTTCGATTAAGATACATATTAATTTATTACACCAAAATATGTATCCACAGCTACAAGCATATTGTTATTGAAGCACAGAT
>NW_027112784.1:3391-3698 GCF_000696795.3 Halyomorpha halys
TTCAGGTCAGGGATAATGGAAAAAATATATAAAGAGGAGAAGGCTAAATAAAAGGATCAAGATAAATGTAAATAAAGTTGAAGTCTGCTCTAGAACGGAAGGTTTCAGCTACTGGTCCTTTCAGGACCTTCTAGGTATCCAGGGAGCTTTATCATCTGCTCCAGTAGGGAACAGGTCTGTATTACAGCGGTTCCTTATTTCTACAGTATGAGATAACCAAATTGCAAAGTATTCTATGCTTATCTTCTTCATTCAAATTTTAATACATATATCTTTTTTGTAATACAATTTCAGTAAATTATTGATT
>NW_027112785.1:0-742 GCF_000696795.3 Halyomorpha halys
TGTAAAATAATACTGTGGGAAAAAAAAAAAATGTTATCTTTCTATTATATTGTATCATATCAAAAAAATGTAATTTATAAATTTATATATGTCCAGTCACGGATTGATCAGTATACTGTGTAATGTAGCAACCCGATGTATTTAGGCAGCATGATTGAATAAATTTCTTTCTCTGTGTCCATTCTGTTTATATTTTCTGTATTCATTGGTTGTTATCTTGTTCTGTTCTTAGCCCTGATGAAGGCTAGAAATTCTGGCCGAAACTTTAGCACGATTAAATAAGTTACATAAATTTATTTGTGTTTTATTTTGATCGCACCCCCAACCATCTTCTCCTCGTATAAGTCATCCACGGTCAACTATCTCTCATTATTATGAAAACTATGTATAATTACTAGTCAAAATTGATGAGTCTGCCAAGTATAGGTAGGGGGAATGAAAAATAGCAGCTGTTTCAAAACGTGAAAAAAATTAATTTTTCGTTCGGAGTTCTTCTTCTTCCTTCTTACTCATCCTTCTTCAGTGCCTTTCAGCGTGGAGGAGCCTCTAACCACTTAGTCCACACATCTCGGTCCATCATCATCTGAGCCAGCGTTTTTCCTCTTCCCTGACCTAGTCCTTGGATATGTTCTATATATTCCTTTCTCTAGGTCTGCTAGACGTGTCCCTTCCATCGGAGTCCACTGATTTTACTGAGGGGATCTGAAGGTCTTCTCTTATTCTTTCATTCCCTATCTTTCCT
>NW_027112785.1:3722-4354 GCF_000696795.3 Halyomorpha halys
ATAGAAAATTTAACTAGCTTTAATTTGAGTGCTGGCAGACATCTGTACGTCGTATAGTTTCTGAAATAATATTTTTCATAAATCAAACATACTGTCCGAACACCGATAAATCAATTTATTTTAGAAAATATCATGAAAATTACTATTTCTATGAAGATAAAGGTAATAAAATACTTTATAGTACATTAGACCACCTTTAATTTGAGTGCTAATAGACATATATACGTCATAGTTCCTGAGATATAGATTTCTCAAAATAAATTCATTTACTACTAATCTTTCAGTACATTTTTATGAAATTTTGCTTTCTAAAAGGCTATATCTCGAGAACTATTGGACGTTTCAAAACCTTAAAGAAACATTAATTTTTGATTCCGAGCTCTATATCTTGAAAACTACCAACACTAGAAAATCAAAGAGAACATTATTTAAAGAAGAGTAAATTTTCTAAAATATTAGCCCTAAAAGAGCTATTTACGTCCAATAGTTCTCGAGATATAGCTTCTTAAAAAGCAAAATTTCTTAAAAATCTACCGCAAGATTAGTAGTTAGTTAATTTATTTTAAGAAATCTATATCTCAGGAACTATGTGACGTACAGATGTCTATTAGCACTCAAATTAAAGCTAGTTT
>NW_027112785.1:9999-11275 GCF_000696795.3 Halyomorpha halys
AAGCTTTAATTTAAGTACTAATAGAAATTTGTACCTTTAATAATTCCTGAGGTTAGATTTCCAAAAATTCACCAACTACTGACTTTTCAATAGTTTTTTTATGGAATGTTAGTATTTAAAAAAAAGTATATCTCGGAAAATATTAAAAATGAAAAGCTCGCTAAGGTTTTCTAGTGTTGTACGTAGTTTTAGGTTTTTAGTTTTCGGACTTGCACAATTTGTGTTTTAACTTATTTATTCCCTTAACTTGTTTATTCATTAAATTGTTTATTTTAACTTGTTTATTCATTAAGTATTTCATTTAACTAACTTTTTGTTGTTTTAAAATCTATATATTAGTTTGTTTTTTTTTAATTTATTTAGTTAGTTGTTTTTTTGTAAACTGATCTATTGCTGTGACTGTTATGCCTTTGGTTTCATTTCACGGATCACTGTAGAGAGGGTCTGAGAGAGTGAATTATGGAGAATGGAATTGTCAATTAAATGAAATAAATTGTCAAATGGAATGAAATTGTTAGATAGAAAAAAATATATTTGTATTCAACGTGAAGACGAGTTCCTTGTAGAAAAAATATATATTGTTATATAGTATATGTATTGTATATATTTACTTCAGGGAGTACCATTGTTAACATTTACATTTTTTTTCTTTCATCTTTTTTTTTGTACGATCAATGTTCACAGGTGCCATCACCTTTTTTCTTAGGACTGGAGTAGGAGATGGGAGATACTCCAAGAGCAAGATATCTGGTCCAGACTCTGCAAATTGTAACCCTACACTGCGCAAGTGGTAAAGGGGATAAAATAATGATTGTGATGATGATGATGGTTTATCTTTTTTTTCTTTTGTTCTTCTATTCCTTTACATATTGTATACATGAATATTTGAAAACTAATTTTCTACTCTTCAATAATAATTATACCATTTAAAAAAATAAATAAATAAATTTTAAAAAAAGCGAATCATTGTAACTAATATTAACTTCTACCTGAAAACAGAACTTATCAAATAATATAAAATAATTATAAAATAAAATACTCCGGTCTATTGGACGTGATACTAGGAAAAACTGCTTTCAAATATGCGCCTAGATTTAAAGTTTGCCTACCACTTTTTTTCGGTTCGCTGTCTTATTTCAGCGCTTCCCAATATATCCTATATGCAGTAACAATTAAAAAAGGAAATAATAAGAATAATAATAAAAATAATAGATAAACAGAAAGGGAAACCTGATCATGATTGAAAAGTTAGGCAGGAAGATGGAGGCAGGTATAG
>NW_027112785.1:14610-14934 GCF_000696795.3 Halyomorpha halys
TTATTGTTAAGAAACAATACAATTTTTTTTAACACTTTTGAAGTGTCTGTGGCAAACAAACTTTCTCAGTTTAGCCACAGAACTCCCACAAATGTATGCTCATAACTTAAATGCCAACCTCAGGGACATAGTTAAAAAGATCAAATGTTAACTTGAGAGAAAAGAGGTATGCAAAAAATGAGCTTTATGGTTCGGCGTCCATGCTTCTCTGTCTGTAGTTAGCTCCAACGAAGATTTATTGGTTACAATAAAAACCATCCAGGGTTTTATTTCTCAATGTAATAAGACAAACTTAATAAGTAGTTTTTAATTTTTGTTAATCCT
>NW_027112786.1:0-309 GCF_000696795.3 Halyomorpha halys
AGGGAAATTCTCCTCGTCTCTATCCTGTTGGATCTTGCAAGTTTTCGTATCAAGCAAGAGAACCTGGAATAGGCTTCCACAGGAAAGCAGTGTTTTCGTGAACTTTAAAAAAATACTGTCTAAAACACGGCCATAATACAATTGGGTGATTCCATTTCAAGTAGTCAAGCAGTGGATGCTTGACCACTTCGGAAAAACTTCATACTTTGCTGTTGCATTTCTAGATGTTTTGGTAATTTAAAAAAATAAAAAATTATTTTCATAGCATCTGGTTTTCCATTTAACTGCAATTTATGGTGTCACAAGCGA
>NW_027112786.1:1659-3011 GCF_000696795.3 Halyomorpha halys
TAATCCTTTCTGTGTTTATAAAATCATGTTTACCTGGTCAATAATGTTTAAATATTCTAAAAAAGGATTAGTTAAGGTGCTTTTATGCATCAGTTCGCTTGCTCAAAAAAGAAGAGAAAAAATTCATTTTATCATTTACAGATTTTTTACTAAAGGAAAATCTACTACACAGACGGTTAACAAAATTTGCAGTGTGTATAGCAATGATGTCTTAGGAGAAAGCACCGTCTGTAAGTGGTTTGCTCGGTTGAGAACCGGAAATTTTGACTTGGAAGACGCAAAGCGCTCGGGTCGTCCTTCAAATATTGATGATGACCAAATTCAAGTATTGGTTACAGACAATCCTCACTCTACGACATGGATATCACAGAAACGCTTAGTATATCTCGTGCAAGTGCCTCATAATCGCAAAGGTATAGTTTTCCATCACGACATCGCCCGTTCTCACGTGTCTTTGCAGACAAGGCAGATATTATTAGAGTTTGGCTGGGATGTGATCTCCCACCAACCCTTATCACCAGACCTTGCCCCAACAGATTGTCACTTATTTCAGGCGTTTAAAACTCTCCTAACGGGAAACACTAATTCGCGTTCACGAGTTCATTGCGCAAAAATCTGAGATGTTCTGAGAGGACGGAATTAAAAAATTACCTGAAAGATGGCAACATGTAATAGATCAAAATGGGTCATATATAATTGATTAAAAATATTTACAAGAATCTGAAGTTTTTATTGAAATCAGCTATAAAACGCTTATTTTACAACCCAATAATTCAAATACATATTTTTTCTTAACGAACAATTTTTTTTTTCTATATTCATATATTTTTTTTATCCATCTCGCATAATGCCAAATAACAATTTACGAATTCGCCCAATACATATCCCCTTCATACCCCGCCTCTACAGTGATCTGCACCAACCGTTTGAACAATTTAGCAAATTAACAGGAATAACGCAGGAACAACGCATAAACAAGGCAGAAACAAAACAATCATATCAGTAGGACAGTTTACTTAAAAAAAAAAAAAAAATTAAATGAATTTGAAAAGAACTTATAGATGACTTTGAAGGACATATAAATGAATAAATAAGTTAGAACACACAAATAAATAGGTTAAAAAAAGAAAAAACACAAGTGAATATTATCAGATTTAATTCCCATGCACATGATGATGTATAGTACCCAGGGAATCTAAAATATTATTTTCCGCCGAGATCACTACATTCCCAATGCTAACACCTATGACAATAAAGTAATTGGGAATCATTTCAGACAGGGCGTCAAATATGTAATCATTAAAGTGTCCATGTCGACTCATAACAACGGATGAATTAGTTTAAATTGAATA
>NW_027112786.1:4511-4905 GCF_000696795.3 Halyomorpha halys
AATCATGATGAAAAAGAATTATTTTATGTGCAGAAGCTTCTATGATATTTGATAGAATATATCCAAAAAATGTTGATTTCACATTAATTTGATATCAATTTTAGTTTATGAGAAGGTTTATCTCAAGGAATATTGAACACAAATTTTCTTCACTTAAGAAATATTGAGCACTGAATGAAAATTGAGCGAATCTAAAATTCAAATGGCCTTTATTTATTTATTAATTTATTATTGTAGTGGCTTTGAGGCGCCAGACTTAAATTTTCTAGCGTATTTTCAAAGGCATAATTGATTTAAATAAATTAGACGTTAAATTGGCCTGTAAACCACACTTTACATTTTTGTTATTCTTGAGCTTTCGAATCTGGCTGTAGCAGAATTTAATTTTTGGTAG
>NW_027112787.1:0-3776 GCF_000696795.3 Halyomorpha halys
GTTTGTCTAGTAAATGTTGCAATAGTCGGAATCTACGAGCAGTTTCTTGTCTTTTTAGTCTTGTATGAGGATCCCATGTCAGTCGTTTGTCGAGATGTAACGGATCTGTTCGACAGGAATAAGTGGGGTATTATTAAAGGATATTCTATCAAATCCTGCGGTCGAATTCTGGGACTGAAATATGGGCGTGTCAAGGAAAATGCGTTAACGCAAGCAAAGTAAAATAAAATATGGGGCCAACTACCTCAACCCTTGAAAATTTGATGAAAATTGGACTACCGGTTCGATCCACCATGCCCAAAACATGTTCGAATACAGACAGGCACGGAATCAAATTTCTTCCTCGGAAGTGTGTAATATTTAAAACGTAAAGTAGGAGTGTAAATTTTACATTCCGAGAGATATAATGTTGTTTATGCCCAACACCAATACTAAGTTCCTCTACCTTCGAAGCAAATAAGGAAAATAAACGGAAAGTATACGAAAAAGTTTTAAGTGAAAAAAAAGTTTTTTATGAAATTCTACAGAAGTTTCTTACTGTATATATTGTGAATACAGCTTACACTTTTAATGACTATGTTAGCTGTCATTATAAACGGACGCTGGGAATAATGGAGCGTTCTTGAAGCAATAGAAACATTCTCAATTAACAGACGATTACTGAGATATAGCGCAGTGACTCAACGTTTTCTGAAACGTCGTCATAATTGGCAGATGTCCGTGTATGTTGCTGTGAAAAGAAAAGCCACGATCCGAAGAGTAATGACCAATTATAAGTTTGGGGAAGTTGTATCGCTGCCAAGATAACTTTTCGTCGAGCTTGGAATTTAAGTTATAATCTTCAGTTTGTTACCATTCACTGCTTAAGTCACTCTGGTGTGAAATTTCTGCGAATATTTTAAAAGAAATATTTCATTTCGAGTGTTAGACGTGATATCGCTGCTTTTCTGGAATAAAAAGAAACGAAAGAAAAAAAAAGTTTTGTTCGGATAAGTTTTCACTTTACTTTTTCCAAAGATATTATACTTTGAATATAGAGGGTAGAGCATCTTAATTATCCAGAATTTTCCACCGGAAAGATGTGCCGGTGTTAAATTGGACTCGATCTTTCTTGAACAACAGCATAAGTATAGTCGTATAAATTTCACAATATAAGTTCGTATTATAAAAACACACATTTATAGAAAAAAATTAAAGAACTAAAGCCTAATGTCCTAAGACATGTCCAGATGTGTCCAGGACACTTTTGATCCATTACCTTAATTTTCCTTTCCTCACTTTAATTACCTTTATTTTCCTATTCATTTTACTCCTTGCAACCTTAAATCATGTACTATTGAATTTCTTCTAACTTCTACAATAGTATGAAAATCTTTAAGTAAGTTATTATTTGCAAAGGTAATTCCTACCTACTGCACTGGCGACCTTTTTGGATTATAGATAAGATAGGCCAGAGACTGTTTAACATACCTATAAGCGTGCAGTATATCATTTTATTTCTTTTTTTCTTCACCCATCTCCAATTTGTCAGTGTATTTACTTCTATCTACACTATCTCTGTCATCTTCATCAAGTTCACCTACCTGCATTCTATCTCTTTCATATCTGTACAGATTCACCTATGGAAGTATCTCAACTTATCTTCATTTGTTCCTATAGCCCACATTGTAATAGCAATAGTAATTAGTTTGTACTAATATTAATTAAAACTGGTTGTAATCACCACTTAATCTACTATTATTATTTATTAATTTTTTTTTATCCAGAGCTCTTTAGGTTAGTTTATCTGTAAAAATCAATAAACAACTTTTATCTTTTTAATTTTTAGTTATTTTCTTATTGCATTTTCCTTTTATTGTTTAAATATATTTTTATATTGCAAAGAAATTTTCATTTTTTTTTTCTGTTCTATCAACCATTTTATCATTTATCATTTACCTGTATTTTTCAATCTTCTATATTATTCATTTTTATATTGAATATTGTTTTACTTTATTATTTTATTTTTTATCAACCATATTCTATTGTATATTCACATTTTCCTTTTTTTTTTCTCTCTCTCTCTTTCACCTATTATTTTATTTGTTAAGGAATATTTAATTTTCTATTTCTATGTTTTTCTTAATCAACACCCAAATTAAGCATCCGTAGAATCTAGCATAATATGGGCATAGTAGGGGTATTCATGATCTTTAGTTTAACATGTTGAATGGAGAAATATTTCCTTCTTTTACGATGATAAAACGATATAGCTTGTAACATGGCTGAGAATCTGTTACTAGGTCTGTTAAATGGAGAATGAGATCACAAAACAGCTGAGCTTGTCACCGTTTTATTTGTTGTCGTGTTAGGTTACTTACTCGTAGTTTGTGTTTTTTTTCTTTTGTCTTGTGTTTTAGACTTTTTATAAAAGACAATCAGTAGCCAAACTTTAACATTTCTACTATTCACTTATTTTAGGCATGTTGTAATAAATTACTGTAATCAAAAATTAGAAGTAAACAATAACATGAAGTTTTGGAAGGAAAGGTTGCTAAACAAGTTGCTCAGAAAATTCGCTTGTAGCTCTAATGCATTTACCATTTAACATGAATTTAAATAGGGCTGCTCCCAATGCTATACTTATAACATTTTACATTTAACAGAGGGCGTCCCTAGAACAAGAAGGCTGTGGCCCAACAACGTGCCTACTCAAAAATCATTAATCTTTAATCCAAAGAAAAATGGAATAAATAATCTACCCAGCCTAAAAACGTTTTTTTTTTTTTTAGTCCAGTTACTTATGATCTTCTTGACATTTGTCATTGCTCATTTTTATTGTGATTTATATGTTCTGTTTCTACTCTTCTTTAAATATCGTATAATTTACTATGAAAATATAACTTGGTTAGTCTTTTTCAATATGTTTATAATTTACGTTAGATAGTATAATTTTACGTATAACGTTATTTATTACGTTATACGTTAGATAATTTAGTTCTAAGGGACCAAATATCTAATATACAAAAAATTAAAAGAATAGCATAAATTTTGGGCGTCAATATTTGAAAAATTACATATTCTAAATGTTTATATGCATCGTCAGTAAAATTAGCTTTGTGTAATATGTGTCTCATACTATTCAAAAAAATTAATGATATGTAGAGTTGAAATCAACAAAAGAAGCAGACAGTGAATGATACTGATAAAGCTTCAACACCTTCCATACTCAATAATTGCCAATTTATAATAATCTTTGTGAAGGTTTTCAGCATTGAACTATTATTCCATTGTGTAAGGTTGTTTTTCCCAGCATTTCTAAGCTACATAAACATCATCGAGTTTTACCATCCTGTGGGATTATAAAATATTCTTATATTTTTCCCGAAGTACAATTAATTCCATTATGTTGTTATTCCTGACCATTAAATAGATATCAACGCTTAATATTTAATAAAATTAGGTATTGCGTAAAAATTGTTGGTATAAGAGAAGATAAAAATAATATTTTGTTATATATTTCTTAATTACCAGATCGACATATTGGGCCCCTTGCGCTGTTATAACAATTTGGCTTCCTTTTAATCTTTGATAATGTGGAGGTTTAGCACAGTGCAAGATATACCTATAACTATTTACAGTGTTATAATTGTTGAATATGTTAAAATAATAAAAATAAATTATTAAAAATAATAACAGTTATGTAATTAAATAATGAAAGAAAAAAAAAAAAACTAATATGTATTGAGTTAATAAACTAAATAACTAATTTTAAACTTAAAAAGAAAGAGAAAACA
>NW_027112788.1:0-1095 GCF_000696795.3 Halyomorpha halys
CAAGATTTTCTAATGTTTTGATGGAGAAACCTTTTACTTGGGGAAAAGACACACGAATATTTGATAATTAGTGTCGGTAGTTCGTAGTTTGACATTCGGTAACACGGTGTGTCCATAATGGAAGGTGTTCTACTAGCCTTATGTAGTGCTGGGAGAACACGAATTTTCGACACTGTACATTTGTGGCCCGGAGTTCAACATCCGGCCGGCTACACGATGCATCCAGCAAGTCTCTAATTTGGAACGAGTTCAATGTTGAAGGAGATGCCAGGTACACTGTCGGTTAAAAGTTTAAGACTATTGTGTTAACGATTCTGTTGTGTTGGAACTACTCAGAGATGATGCACATTTCTTTTTTGGTTTTATCTGTGTACTATTTTATCTGTATATCATTATTTTGCAAACGACAAGACATTATTTGTTTTTAATGTATTCTGTGTACTATTTTCATACAGCTAAGTCGAATTATGAAAATGTTAACTAAAAAGGGAATAACATTTGTTTTTAGATTTCAGTCATAGCTAATTATTATATTAAAAAATCTATTAGTATCATAACTATTTAAAGTAAATTAAAATATTACATATTTACAAGGTTATAGATATGTGTTAATTTTTAATTGAATTAATAAAAAAGATGGGATTCGTTAGACTCCTTTTATTATTATTTTTTTTTTTAGCCGACTTAAAACATTTATTTTTGTAGTTGTTCAAATACATTACTGTAGCTCATCAACAAAACTATCGGTGTATACGTCAGTTAAGATTCGTAGTTGACGCACAGATACTTCTAAAATAATTTATCTTTAAGAACATTATCAAAATATAAAAATTAAGAAATATCCAGAATTAATTTGGTTTGTAATTATAAAATTTAGGCTATAAGATAGTTACATTTTTAATTTTATTTTTGTTTTTTATTTCACGAATAGTAGAAATATTATAGTTTTAGTTGTAAGTCAACAAAAATTGGAGTTTGAACTGGAATGCTGGAGGTGGAGCTATGTTTTAGGAAGATGAAGATGCCAAGGTATGAAATGATTTCTTGATGCCAAACGTCCCTCCATCTTTAATCACTTACCGCTTCCAAGAAGTC
>NW_027112789.1:0-303 GCF_000696795.3 Halyomorpha halys
GATACTGTAGGACAGGAGGGTAGCGGTTTACGACGGAAAGTAAAGGTGATCTGATGGGATTGGTCAGGATTTATTTTGATTCTCCAGTTTTGACATCATTCTTCAATAGATGTTATGGGTGTCTATAGTGTTTGTGATGCATTAGTTGGGTCGTTGTTTACAGACAGTATACATGTTTCATCAGCGTATGTTGTTAGGGTGGGTTGGGTCAGCTGTATAAACCGTATAAAGAATGGGACCTAAGATACTATCTTGAGGAACACCGGCGGACTGAGAAAAGAGAAATGAGTAGGCTAGGTTATG
>NW_027112789.1:353-781 GCF_000696795.3 Halyomorpha halys
AATAAAACAGTATGATTCATTCATTTTAATGGATTACGTAGACTAATTTAGGATCCAAAATAGTCTAAAGACGGAGAAATATTAACTTTCTCTATTTTGTGTTTAATGTGAAGGGGATAAATTTGTACGAGTACAATACTCAAAAATAATACCTGACTAATAATAACCAATGCTCAAAAGTAGAATAGGATTATATTGTTTAAGAATTTATTATTATTTTGAATGAAGTATATATTATAAACGCTTCTTATTAAATGATGATACATTTTATTTTAAGTAGGAGATTTTAATATTCAAATTTTTTTTTTGTAATTATGAAATAGTGGATTCTAAATTCCAATTATGTGTGAATCTTAAAACTAAACAAGATCTACTAACTTCAGTAGGTTCTGCTTCTCTTATCTATGGTAGTCACTCTAGGGTTCTGT
>NW_027112789.1:831-2279 GCF_000696795.3 Halyomorpha halys
ATGAGTAGGCTAGGTTATGATTTACTTTAAAGGTTCTATCTGTGAGGTAGGAGCGGATTATAAGGAAATATGTAGCTGTAACATGAGCTCTTTTGAAACGAGTAATTGATCATCCATACGCAAAAAATTCTATAAGCCGGCTGTAAGTCATTTTCATTCCTACTAAAAGTGGTAATCATTTGGTCCCATCCTACAAGTGTTACACAGTCCTCTTTCTTTCTCTTGTACATTCTCAAGTTCAGATACTTCTGTCACCTTGAATCCAGCTTTATCGAAGAAATTAGCAACGGTGGGTTTGTTCACAGAAAACCAAGTTTTACGACATTTTGTGCACTTTTATTTGTACGCAACTTATCTGGTCAATAAAGGTTTGAAAATTCTTAGTAATCTTTATTAAAAAATGTACTGGCCAACTTCATAGGGTTGCCTAATACAAAACATAGTTATGACTGGTGAAGCACAATTTTTTTATAATCCTATTAATATAAATAGTCATAGTATCATTTTTTTTAATTGTCACATTATAAAAATTTCTGCGTTATACACTAAAATTATACATGATTTATTTTTTTCCTTACACATTTTAATTTTTTTCCAGCTTTTAATCGTTCTTTAAATATGTTTAATTTTTCCATGATTTCAATTTTACAAAATTTTCTCTTTTTTTTTCCATCACACATAAAAGAATAAAAATTATATAACCATTGCAACTATAGTAAATAGATACATATATACTATATTTACTACTAAATTACTATATTTAACATGGTCGTCCCCATCTAAAATCTAATAATATAAAAAAAAAATCACTCCAATACTTGCATTTAAAAATTAAAATTGAATAAATAAGTATATTAAGCTAAAAGTTTAAAGTAATAAATATTAAATTTCATAGATATATAAAATAATGTAGATAAAAAATGTGTAATTTCGGCTGAATAATCGAACGTGGACTGGAACAGGGCATCGAGTACATAAGACAGTCACTAAGGAATGGACCAATGCTGATATAAAGGTATAGTTTTGACACTCACTTTTATATAACACTGACAGATTTTATACTAACTACATTAACCGCAGAGGATTTTAACCCCGGCTCAGCATAAATGAAGTAACTGGCATTTGCTTAGTAAATATTACTGTATACTTTTGCTGAAAGTAGATGAACGTTACTACATTACTAATAATCTTTAAGTAAATCTTTTGCTAGGACTAAATATGCGGCAATTTTTTTTTTTTTATTGACATAATACATTCTGCCACACTTCATGGGAACGGGGCATTGTAGCTGTACGTAGTAAATTATACCATTTATACATATTAAATAAAAAAAGTAAAAAGTAGTAAATAAATAATAATAATAAAATGGATAATATTAATAAAATAATATGTTAGACAAACAAAAGAAAATTATTGTATTATATTTACCTTTGTAAAGTACGTATTGA
>NW_027112789.1:8094-10283 GCF_000696795.3 Halyomorpha halys
AAGAAAAGTTTGTAAGTAGATAGATCCTTGGTGAGCGAACAAGTTCAAGTCAAGGCCGTCCATCCGACACCTTCTTTAATTGCACGCTTTAACTTCGTTTTGACTTCAGCCTTTAATTAGTGATAATTATTGATACTGTGGCCAGCTTCTTATCGATTATGTTTTCATATTGCTGCAATTATTATAAATATATATTTTTTTATATACGAAGTAAACTTATAGAATGCCATATGTTTCCTTAGTTTAAAAAACTTTGAAAATACTTAAAAATTAGATGCTTGGAGATTAATCATAACTACACTATTTCATAATAATTTTACATTCATAGTCTGATCTTTAGGTCTTACTTGTGATGTCTAAATTCTTTTAATAATAAGGATTTTATAGAATACATTTACTTTAAAATTGATTTTTTTTTTATTAAAACAATATAAATTATTATTACGAGCAATAAGAATTGGTTTGAGTATGGAAAAATATTTTTATTAGCACACTATGAGGATTTGCGGATAAAATTATACTAAAAAAAGCTATAGATATGATCATAAGATGTCCATGGGATTTTATTTTTAATAAAAATCAAAACTAGTCTCCTGTAAATTAAATCCGGCATTAAAGTCTCTTCAGCTTGTGCGAATTTTATGAAAAGTAAAATAAAACAAACGCTTCATTTCTGAAATTATTATAATTTCATTATTTTTTTTATCAAACTTCACAACGTATGTTAGGTATATAATTTATTAATAGCCACATTTGAATTTAAAAAATAACTTAAATTTCTAATTGCTCATAAATATTTAGATTTATATTAAATATCTGTTGTTTCTACTCGTACGAATTCCCTTACAGTTCTGAATGCAAAGAGTAATATAGTTCTTTTCTGTATCTTCACCGATTTTTTAATTTATTTTTTTAGACTGTGGGCTTCAATACGGTTAGATTCGTTGAAAACTACACGTCAACAATTAGATAGTGCTTTCTTTTCAATACTCCTGAAGCACGACTCGTTACTGCATAAAAATCATCCCTTATGCGAGCGCGAAGCCCATAATTATAATCCTTGAAGAACGAGCAAACCCTCACACCATTTTCGAGGTCTATGCCAAATGAGGATTGCCTGTATGCTGCCCTTCTCAGATTCATACACACAAATCGGCTCCCAAGTGGACGTTATAATTTCCTGCAGTGATGTCCCGAAAGACATCTTTGAAGAAGCAGACACCTTACTGTAATGATGCATCAAAGATTCAATTAAATTAATTAATAAATTATTATAACCTAAACAATAATTTTCAACCCTTGAATTATTTTTAATAGGAACCAATATTGAGAAATTAGGTGAGCCTAATTTTGCGTTTTCTATCAATCAGAACTCACATTAATAATCTACTTTAAAAAAAATATCTTGAACCATTGAATCTAAAAGAGGCTATAATTTTGAATTGAATTAAATAATTGAATACAATTACTGATTTATTAAATATATTGTTAACTATATAAGATCCTGTAATTTTATCTATGAAAAAAATCAAAATAAAAAGCCAATCATCAGAAACAGATTCGAACCCTACACACATGGTGCAAACCTTTTAAATTTGCAAAACGTGAGTGGTGAATTCTCTAAAAGTTATTTGTACTAAAGTAGTCAAAATGTAACTTCTTTCAGTGGGTTTTCAAAAAGAGAGGTACTCTTCCCTTGAAGAACTTCTTGGGACCACCTCATGAGACACTCTCCAGTACAACCGGGCTTCAGCCGTCCGCTCTACCATAGTAGGATCTAGGACTGCGCAAAGGACGCATATCTCAGAATGCCTAATGTAGCCCCATTATAAATAGTCATTGATACTGGAGAAAAAAGACAAGGTTCCACTCTTCAGTAATATCCTCTAGGATTAACTTCTATTATCTTGAGTATTCAGGAATCGTTAAAAAGATCTTTTAAAGCAGAATTGCCGGGTTTGTCTTTTTAAACACCTTCGATGGGTTTTCCAGAAGAGAGCTACTCTTCCTTCTAAGACTACTCTTTTTCTTGGGACTGCAACATGAGTCACTCTTTAGTACGACCGGACATCAGCCGTCGTAGGTTCTAGCACTACGCAAGGGATGCTTATATAACCACATTATGAATGATCACCGAAACTGAACATTTTTAAGAGTTGAAGAAAATGTAGTTTAACTAAAATTTTTTT
>NW_027112790.1:0-852 GCF_000696795.3 Halyomorpha halys
AGTTCAACTCCGTATGTCTAGATAGGCCTTATAACAGTCATGTAGATCAGTCTTTTATAATGGATTGGAAGTTTGGACCGTCCAAATATAATGAAATATTATACTTATAATTTTAAAAAATTAAAAATTGTAATCAATTTTGAAAATGAACTTCATCTCTGGATTCGACTATCGGCATAATACAGTTTAAATTAAACTAAATGTCATTATGTATAACATCAATACTACCTTCGTCAGAATCAAAGCAAAAATCTGACTTGGCTACCTCCAAAAGAGGTAACGTTTAATGCTATATAAGGAGATGAAGAATTGGTCCCATCAAGTTGTCCCGTCTCCATAGAACTTCAACTGTTGCAAATCCTGTGACGATTAAGTTAATATTTTTTTCAGAATCTATAATATCAGAAAGAAAGAAAAAATATTACAAAATTCAAAATACTACTTCATGCCGTGATAGTTCTGGAATAAACAAAATACTTTATAATGAGAAAAATTAACCCGAGTTGTTTAAAAAAAAAAGTTGTTAAAAATTAACCCTGAAAATCGAAGCTACCTTAAAGAAAATAATAAAAACAAAAATTAGTATTTGTGACTGACATTTTAGAAATAATGTGAGGCTGCTAGAGCTAGTATGTAGCATGTCACTTTTACTTGCTAATTAGACCTTGCTCAGTCTCGCAGTTATGAAAATGAAACATTTCTCTGAAATGTTTATTGTCTTTGGCCCTTTGGCGCTTTTAACTTCACAAGTTGTCTGGAGAAAGGAAACCATAGAATATTTATTATCAACATATTCAGACTCTATTTCTAAAGTGTTAATAAAAATAAATATTAACTTATTTATTATTATTA
>NW_027112790.1:2807-3409 GCF_000696795.3 Halyomorpha halys
TAATATTATTATATTACTTACAATTCGAAAAAGAAACAAAACATAAATTAGGTAAGTAGTATTACAATTTTGTTGGCTTTCCGACTTTAAACTGTGTAGGAAAGATGTCAAGTCACAAAACAAATTTTACAAAATAGGCAAAGGATTGTTCATAAACAAAAAACAGATTTAATTAAAAAATAATAATAAGAAATTGTGACTTCTAAAGTTACCACTCTGCCATATTGGCTTACTAATGTTTATATCACAAGATTGACGTTGTTAGTGTATTTTCCGTGGTAAACAAAAATTTTATATGTTTCTACCTACCTTAGTAATACAACATACAAAATATTTGCTGAATAAACAAAAACTGAATAATTTTAATGTTGGTCATTTTCCGAACATCCCACTCCACTATCCAGCAATGCCATCGTGTGGTTGATATTGTATCGTCTTCATTGGAGCGCGGAATATACTGCTAGGGAATCTTTCTTGATGTAAAACAGGCTTTTGATCGAGTCAGGCACCCAGGACTGCTATTGTGCCGATGACACATGTCTATTGTCAGTGAGTGAACAATGATCCTTACATTGTATCCCAAACCCTCCAATCCCACATCA
>NW_027112790.1:6146-7813 GCF_000696795.3 Halyomorpha halys
TTTAAATTTTTGATATGAATATGATGTGAGAATGCGAACGAACATGCTGTGAAAATTAATACATAAATACCAACCATTTGACAAATTTTTTAAAGGTAACTACAAAATTTGGTTAAAATGATTGTTAGTAGCAATATAATCCATGAATAGGAATAGCATTGAGAATCACCGAAGCCCATCAGAGACTAAGGGTGTTGAGTGGTTTACAGGGTACTCCATGCTAGGACAAGCCCAGTTAGCTTTGATGCTATCAATACTACTATAATAGAACACTTGAGACATCAAACTACTAACAGTAGATATGGAAGATTTATTACTTTAGCATTAATATATATATATATATATATATATTTTAAAAAACATTTTAATCCACCATAAAAAAGACATCTTCCATATACTTGTTTATAAATAATATAATTGTATTTTCTTTTACTTTATTTTATCATTAGTATACATTTTTTAAAAAACTTTGGGAGTACAATTCTTATCTTTTACATTTTTTTCCTTCTACTTTTTCTGTATATACTGTAAGATATACTACTTAGAACACTGGTACTTATTGTCCTTAATTATGGCAGATTGTAATATAACTCTTAAAAAAAGTAAAATATTTTCTTTGTGAAAAAAACTCTTAATTGTTTCTAATTATATTTAAAACAAATATTATTTACAGTTATTATTAAAATTCAGAGGTATTAATAAAATGTGAACAAACAGCTTAATCAATATCCTACGATGCAGATAATGATAGTAGAGATTGGATTTACTTAGTACAAGAGATAGCGTATGGATTTTATCAATTTCTATCAAAACCTCAGTATTAAAAAAAAATGTATATACTCGTGTACACATTAATTGATTAAATTAAATCTTGAATCATGTAAATTCTTGTGAGCGATACTAATTGAAATTCTAGTAAATAATTTATACATTTTCTGAACTGTGTAAACTCTGTTCCAACGTTTCCATTGGCCAAATCTCATCGAGATTGGGCTCGGTTCTGCTTTGAATAAATTATGAGAGCTGTATTCACAACATGGTCCCTGAGTTATATTTTTTAGGTTTATTAAAAATATTTATTAGGTTGCAGGAATACTTCCTCTACCTGAAGATTTTTATTATTAACAGTAATCTGTATACTTTACTACTAACATCCTAGAAATAGTAAAAAAAAAAAAAAAAAAAGTAAATACATTATTTCTGTATTAATCACACTTATTTTGAAGTAGTTTTTGTTAAAATCCCCCCAACTTTTAATTGAATTAAATTAATTTACATATCAATAAAATATAATATATGCTTTTAGTTATTTTTTACTGTTTTACTAATTCGACTGAAAAAGAAAACGAATAAATAAATGAAACACAAGAAATAAGATAATTTAGCGGGGGAAAAAAATAATATTAAAATCAATGCTCTTAAATAACATTATATTAAAAAAAAATCAAATAAAATCTGTACCACTACAACCCATGAAGGGTTCCGTACTTTGTGAGGAAGTACTGTTACTTAACCATCTGTTGTGCAAGGAGGTGATTTGGTCAGAATCAGGTTCGACCACAAAGTTTTATTATTAAATTAGATAGCACAAAATAAAATTAAAACCTATAGCACAAATCGAAGTTTATTTGCTTAGTTTCTGAATAATGATTTAACTTGTAAAGTAT
>NW_027112791.1:0-3459 GCF_000696795.3 Halyomorpha halys
CTCTCCAACTGAAATATATATATATACGATGAAATGTACGTACTCAAAATTCAACCGCACATTTAATCTGTATTTTAAACACGCTTTTAATAAACATGCTGTTTTTAATTAATTTAAAAATATTGGTAGTACCTTTAACAATTTTAGGAACCCGTACACAATCATGATAAATAAATCTTTCTAATATTACCTCCCTTTTGTTAGTTCGTTAAATACTTCATCAGCAAAAAAGGATTTCTCCAACTTAAAAAATATTTATCAAAAAGTAAATTTCACGAATTTTGATGCGTTTAAATCGTTTATTCTACGTTTCAAGAAGCGTAGATGATCAAGATTTATATTAATGTAGTATAAAAAGCACTAGTAATTTTGAAAACAAGCAAAAGTATAACTTCTGATAATGTATAGTACTATTTTTTTTTCATAAAACTTTTTTCGCATACCTTCTTGAGAATGCTCGACAGTTAGCTCCCTCCCCTGCGGCAAAAGATAAATTTTTAAAATGGTTGTGGTTGGTACTAGAGGGAAAGAAAAGAATCTTATTCACCCGAGGAGGGGCTTCTGAATGCAGCAGTGCTCGGTGAATTAAAGTCAAAAGAATAAACTAACCATACTAGCTGCATCAAAAATATTTTTCATAACTAAGAAAGTTTCATTATTTAAGTAATAAATTATTAAATAAACTATTTAACAACAATAATATTGTTATGTTATTATTAACACAAACACATTTGATCCAAATTTACTAAAACATTTTCTGCAGGCTAATTGCCCATGTCATATCTTTAAAACAAATTAAATTTTCAAATAATATCATTGCTTTTAAATTAATTATTTACATACAAAACTTATTATATTTTAAACTTGAAACTTTCTGACATTAATTATTGTCTCTATTTACTCTTACTAACATCATTCATAACAGAACCTACCTTCAACAGGTTAGAATTCTGTTATCTCTTTTTCACTAAAAATCATTTTTATACAATTTAATTATCGTTCCATTTTAATTTATTGCATATAACTTATCATTTTTTAAAACCCTTAATTACTGTATTTTTCTTATATGTAGTCTTTTACATTCATACACCCCCTCTCTCTTTTTTATTTTTTCACACATGCACTAACATATACATGTTATATATACATCTGAATAATTCAAGAATTTGAACATTTATCTTACAACTAACCTTTTTCTAATTGTTACAAATTTATATTACTTAAAATTTCGGAATAATGGTGGTTTAGTCCTTTAAAATCCGTTTTAAAATATACTGTATAATTTATATTTTTTGAAATGTATTGATTCTAATATTTGTTTTCTGAAAATGAATTATAATGAAATAACGGATAACAGGTGTAGAAATAATTCTCAGAAACATGGAAACATGGGAAAATCATGTAAATAATCTGAGAAACAATATAATTAGAAAGATTAGTAATTTTATTGATATAATGAGAGGAATAATAATAAAGAAAATAAATTATAGGAAAAATGGAAAATTGATCTGGAATCTCTTTTGCAGTTTAAAAAAAAGAATCCAAATTTATGGATTATAAAATCCGATAAAGCAAAAAGGGTAGCAATAATGATAAAAGAAGAATATAAAATGAAAATGAATAGAAGGGGTAAGAATAAACCCTTTATCGAAAATTAAAAGACATGTAATTAATTATGTAGATAATCTTAATAAAAATAAATTTATTAATGAAAAAAACAATTAATTAACAAAAATTGACCCCATCCGAGAAGGTTTAGATTAATTAAACTCAACAGAAAAGATAAACCATTAAGGCATATTGTTAATGGTATAAATGGGCCAATTTGCAATTTGCAAAAATTTTTTAAAAGTAGTTTTAATAATGTTTAGATTATATAGATATTAGATTTAATAAGAAAATATAGATATTAAAAATTTAATAGAGGTAAAAGAAAAATTGAAGTTAATATATTTGAAAAATATAACATAATGGTGAGTTATGATGCAGTAACCTTATTTACTGATATTCCTCTGTAAGTGGTATATAATATTATAAAAGAAATAAAACACAGTACTATGGGATAAAGAACAAAAAAATATTTTTGGAAGGAATAAAGGTATGTTGTGAAAAGGGAATATTTAAATATGGTGGTGAAGTCTTCCGCCAAAATGTTAGCCTTTCGATGGGGGGAACATTTGTTTGTATGCCTGTCTGGTTTAGTAACGAATGATATAAAAGCAATTGAAAAACCAGGTAAAAAATTTAAAATTTTGTTTAAATATGTTGATAACATTTTCTACATTATTAAGGAGACAGATATAAATAAAATGCTTAAATATTTAAATAGTTACCATGAAAGATTAAAATTTACGATGGAAATTGAAAAAGATGACAATTTATAAGATTCTTGAACATGTTGATAATGAGGCAAGAAGATATATTATTAACAGAATGGACAAAAAAGAAAACATCTAATAATATAATTTTAAATTATTTATCCTGCCATCTTACTTACATGAAATACAACGTTGTTAATAACTTTTTTAATAAAGCAATAAAAATAACGGATGAAATTATGTTGTTAAAAACAAAGCAAAAGTTATTTAGTATGTTTCAGGAAAACATTTATCCTAATGGGTTAATAAAGAAAATATGGAAATTAAATATCAAAAAATTCAAAATAAAATAATGTGAAAAAAAATGAAAATGCAATAAAATAAAATAAAAAATACTATAGTTGTAATTATATAAAAGGTTTGACCCTGATCTATGACCCCATAGATAGTAAATAGCAATCTGGATTAGTATATAGAATTCCATGCATTAATTGTCCAGCCATATTTATTGGTGAAACTAAGCAATATATGAAAGATAGGATGTAACATTCAACATAGAAATGACATGAAAAATATGAAAAAGGACCCAAAGAAAACAACATTAGTACGACATGTTGTTCAGAATAACCATGGTTTTGATTTTGAAAATGTCAAGGTGATTCATAAAGAGAATAATAAATTTAGACGAAAAATATTAGAATCAATTTACATTTCAGAAAATATAAATTATACAGTAAATTTTAAATCGGATTCTAAAGGACTAAACCACCATCATTCCGAAATTTTAAGTTAAATAAATATTTAATAACATTAAATTAAATGCTTGAATTAATAACCATCCACCTTCGTCATGGAACAATGTTACGTTTAACATCTTGAATCTTCTCCTCCGTCTCTCCGTCCGTCACACCGCTTGAAACACTCCCTAGTACACAAAGACTATAGAGGTCCTATAAATAGAGTAGTACTTGCTCTACAGTAATGTCAGATGCACGTCGACACTATAAGTAAAAATTTCTTTCAAAAGGTACCTTTATTTAATGTATCTCTCCAACTGAAATATATATATATACGATGAAATGTACGTACTCAAAATTCAACCGCACATTTAATCTGTATTTTAAACACGCTTTTAATAAAC
>NW_027112792.1:0-590 GCF_000696795.3 Halyomorpha halys
TACAAATAATAATAATAATTAAAGGTAAATTATTACATTTTCTAACAATAATTAATTTTATATAAAGTAGAAGAAAACTAAAATTTAAATTTCTTCAGATGACAATAAATAATGCTATTTTAAAAGCTACCCAAATCAATCTTTATGTATAAATGAACACACTTATACAAATAAATAAAGAAACATACAAATATATAAACATTTCCCCTCCCTCTCAACATAATGTTATTCATTTTACATTTAACTTATTATTTAGTTATAGCCCTCTAATTTCATAATTGTTGAAAATATTAAAACTTTAATCATAAATTGTCTATAGATAAAATTTAAAAAATATAAAAGGACAGGAGTCCTATAACGTTCCCAATACACACACATGGGCGTAGGTAGGATTTCACCAAGAGGTGAGCAGACCTCAGCCCATTATATCACACACACACATACGTGCGTGGATGCATACATACATAAATACATACCTACACATATATATCATACCTAAACCTTCCAATTCCTCTCGTATCCAATCCTTACAATCCAAAATCCTTCGTAAAATCCTCAATGCTCCTTACTTTGTCACAAATAAAATCATT
>NW_027112792.1:790-3129 GCF_000696795.3 Halyomorpha halys
TATATATGTAATATATAACATTATGAAACGTTGGCTATAAGAAAGATATGTAATTCCCCATTTTATTACTACTTCATAAAATTCAATTGTACTTATTAAATTTTTATTTCTCATAATCACAATAAATTATTGAAAAGAAACGACTGAATTCAAATCGTTAACAACAAGGTTTAATCAGATGCTCGCAAAATGAAAATACAAGACAGTTCTGCACTTTTCATCTCAAATAATTTTTTGGACGCCTCCATCTTTCCCTGCCATTACCCTCCTAATTATGGCATGTTTCAAGAAAGAAACCATGTATCAAATAAGTTCACTATTTTCTTTCCCATGGCTTCGCCCTCTGCCTACACCCATGCACACACAGGACTTTAATTATACGGAAAAACCACTCACCAATAACTCAGATATGTATTGCCTGAAAGGTATATGCTCAAACAAAAAGGCGTTGAGAAGATTGTGGAAATAATCATACATTGCAGTTTTTTTCCTCAGCCCTAAATTAGTGTGTGTTTGCTGGGATGTGGTTGCGATCCAATGACAAGTGTTTAGACATAATTCGAGATCCATCTGTAAAAGATAATTTAATTATTATCTCTATTATCATCTTTATACATAATTCAGTAATAGTAGCATTAATAATCAATGGATTCTTTTTTTTATATAGAAGCTTTATTAAACCAATGATATAGATATTTTCTTTAACATTTCACTCGGTAATTCTATTTATTTATTGAACTTTACAACTGTTAAAAAAATTAATACAATAAGTAAATGTAATAAATGATTCAGAATTCATAATCACCCAAAAGTGGTACTTCAATTATTGCTTTAAATTAGAGAACCCCATGATCATCTTCTTTTCAGACGTCTCGGAGCATTATCAAGAATTGTTAAGGATGAGGGATTAAGAACTAAAGGGTTTGGATGGGATAGGATTTTGGAATGAATGGAGGTATATCGATTTCGGTCCGAATCGATAAAGAATTGGATGTCGAGGTCTTTATGGATGAGTTTATTTGTGACGTAATAAGGAGCATCAAAGATTTTACGGAGGATTTTAGATTGTAAGAATTCGATGGTTTTTTTGAGCCCCAGAGCTCAATTCCGTATATCCAAATTGGTCTGATTATCGATGTTTATAAGAGTTTTTGTAGTGAATGGGAAGTTTAGAGCGTTTTAAAAGTAAGTGCTGTAGTAATCGGAATCTATGAGTAGTTTCTTGTCGTTTCAGTCTAGTATGGGGATTCCAAGTAAGTCTCTTGTCATGATGGAGCCCTAAGTAGCGAATCAGTTCAACAGGCGTCACTGGAATATTTAAAAAGGATATTGTTGGACAGGAGGGTAGAGGTTTACGACGGAGAGTAAATGTGATCTAGTGGGATTTGTGAGAATTTATTTTGATTCTCCAGTAGAGTAAGTTTTTATAGACAGTACAATTGTTCATCAGCATATGTGCTTATCAGCATATATTGTGTTTGGGCGGGTTGGGATATCAGCTTTATAAGCCGTACAGAGAATGGGACCCAGGATTCTACCTTGAGGAACACCGGCGGACTGAAAAAAGAGAGATAGGTAACTCTAAACCTTGTTTAGTCTAGTAAAATTGCAAGTTAACCGAGAAGTAATAATAAAATAATTTCTTTTTATTTTGATTTAGAACTGTTTCAAAAAGAGAATGATAAAAAGTTTACTAATCCCTGAGGATGCTTAAGCCTAACCTGGCACTATTTTCAATAGGACCGCTGGATATTTTTACGATTAAAATATAAAATTCCTGCAATATTACTAATAGCTTTTCTTCTTCATTGGCGCTATAGTCCGCTGTCTTGGCCTCCTCGCAATAATACTTTGACTGTGTAAACTTTTAAGGATTGAAACGTGCAAATTTTGGTATTTATTAGTTAAGTGTATGTAGTTATATACTGTATCATCTTAAGTCAGTTGAGGTTACTAACCGCTGTTTCGTGAGCCTCTTCTAGAAGTTCCGCGAAATAATTTGGAAATCTTTTATTCTACGAAAAATAAGCTTAGATTTTCTTCGATTTTGTGCATATGCTATATAGGTAGCCTTACCTTTCTTGGCTTTTGCCAAAAAAAACAACAAAAAAAAAAACAGCATTTCATATCAATTAATGTCTATTTGTATTAATAGATAATGAAGGGGTTCCACTATTTATCTCCGTCTACAATTAACTCACTCTCCTTCTTTTGCCATTTTCATATTTTTTTTTTTTAATAAGAAGAAGAGATTTGTTTATTGATAGATATTACAATCTGCCACACAGTTGTGGGCAATAGGTAATATTGATAAATGATCACATACATACTAAAATAAA
>NW_027112792.1:3234-4666 GCF_000696795.3 Halyomorpha halys
TAAAAACTTTCTTAAAATATATACAAACAAAAGAATAGACAAGATGAACATAATCAGACTATCTGTATTTTCATATTAGTACCAAAAAGACTCCACCGCCATAAAACCTTGCGAACCACTGTCTCAGACTATGAATATAAAGGTGTATTCACTCTACTTTGGTATCGATTTGCAATGTATTCTAATACAGCACATCTAGGTTTATAATTAGAAACCCATGTACAATAAATGGATTTCTATTTATTTTTTTACTAATGAGCTATATAACCAGAAATAAAAATTTTTGTTTTTATCACCAAAATTACATCTGAAAAGTATTTTATGTTTTATACAGCTTTCGTGGATTTTCGGTTAGAAAATAATTCAATTTTCTCCCTAAACTAATCAACAGAAAGAGTCCTTGAAAAGTTTGTATTGAACTATTTCAAGTGCGCACCTCCAAAAGTTCATTCAGGAAAAAAAATAAAGAGTTAGCTCATTTTTCATTTAGTGCTCAATAAATTAATTGGTTAAAACATCCTTCTAGATGAAATAAAAAAGTATTAAAACCTTTTTTAAAGTTCAGTAAATTAGCAATAATTTTAGCCCTAATAGAACTCTTACGTTCAATATTTTCAGAAATTAAGTTATTCAAACACCAATTTTTATTTTTTTATATAAAAAACTATTTGACAGAGAGATGTCAATTACGGCTCATTTTGAAGCTTATTGAATGCACCATTAAGTAGTCTATAATTATTATTTTCCTATGAATAGTAATTTTCATACTTGCCCAAATAAATTCACAAAATGTTGTTCTTCGATATTTAGAAAAATATTAGTGTTCGAAGAACTATATCTAGAAAAATATTGAACAGGACTTATTACGGCTCATTTTGAAGTTCATTAAATACACCATTAAGTAGTTTATAATTATTTTTTCCCTATGAATAGTAATTTCCATGATATTTGCCAAAAAAAATTTTTAAAAATGTTGTTCTTCGATATTTAGAAAAATATTAGTTTTTGAAGAACTACAACTCCAAAAATATTGAACAGGTCTTATTACGGCTCATTTTGAAGCTTGTTGAATACACCATTAAGTAGTTTAAAATTATTTTTTATTCCTACCCCCTACATACTTCCTCATTATTCGTTCTTATCTCTCCGACATATTATTTCAAGTAAATTACAACGGCGCTTATTCATCCCTATTCCGTCGGTCTGCTGGTGTACCTCAGGGTAGTATCCTTGGTCCTATCCTTTATAGAGTTTTCACAGCTGAGATTCCAACCCATCCTAACACAATCCTCACCACGTATGCCGATGACACATGTCTATTGTCAGTGAACAATGATCCTTACATTGTATCCCAAACACTCCAATCCCACATCACTACCCTTGAAGAATGGTGCCAAAACTGGAGGATTAAAATAAATTCCAATAAATCCCA
>NW_027112793.1:0-356 GCF_000696795.3 Halyomorpha halys
TTTTAGTATGTATGAGATCATTCATCACTATTACCTATTGCCCACAACTGTGTGGCAGATTGTAATATCTATCAATAAATAAATCTATCAATACTTAAAAGAAATATATAAAGAAATAAATAAGTTTTGAGAGAGAGAATATACTATGATATTTTCTGTACAATATTATATTTTACCTATTAATTTACTCTTTATCTTCAACTTTATTTTTTTATTATTTTCTTTTTAATTTTATGTTTCTCTGAATTAAGGTTGTTATCTTTTTTGCTTTTCAGCTGCGATGAAGGCCTGAAATCCAGGTCAAAACTAAAGCAAATAAGTAAGTTCTGTTTATTTGTGCATCTTTATTGACCACA
>NW_027112793.1:1050-1478 GCF_000696795.3 Halyomorpha halys
ATTTATATACAAGATAATAAAAAAAAAATTAGGTAAAAATATAATAAATTCGCATCTATAATTAAGTTTTTACAACACTACAATGCTAACAGAGTAAAAAAAAACTTATGTTAACAAAAGAGTTTTTTTTTCAGATTTGTGATTTACTGACAACGTTGGTGTGTTTGCCTAATAGTCGATACCCTTAATTTATCTTGTTTCCTTATTTACCCTTGAAAAAAACATTTCACAATATAAAAATTTTAAAATAAAACATTTACTCGCTTACTTATACATCAATTTATTTCTTCTTCATGATGACATTAAATTCCCAAATATTTTTTTTCTCGATTTTTTTTTTTATTTTCTGAACGAGCTACATCATGATATTTTATGCTCCTTTTTCAATATCGACTCCACTAAATAAGGCTCATCGCCCACTTTCCCTC
>NW_027112793.1:7433-8847 GCF_000696795.3 Halyomorpha halys
GACATCTTGGATGTACAGATGTAGTTTTGTACTAGGAGCTGCATGCTTTAGTCGGATTAAGCTCCTGCTATCTCACAGAAAATTTTTGAATTAAAGGCTGTAGATATTTACCCAAGACAAAACAATTATTTTCTTTTTATTTAATGTAATTTACATCTGTACATAATAATAAATACAATAAGTAAATGTGTGGAATGTTTCATTTGCACTTGAAAATCTTGGGAAGGAACCACCCACCATTGATGGTACTTCAAGCATTAATTTAAATTAGAAGGTCCAGTGGCCATCTTCTTTTCAGATGCCTCGGAGGCTGAGAGATTAAGAACTAATGGGTTGGAATGGGTAAGGAGTTTGGAATGAAAAGACGCATAGCAGTTTTGAGTCAAATCTGCAACGAATGGGATGTTAAGGTCTTTATGAATGAGTTTATTTGTGACGTAATAAGGAGCATCAAGGATTTTACATAGGGTTTTGGATTGTAAGGATGGATGCGGGAGGAATTTGATGGTTTGGTAGAGCCCCTCTTGTCAAGATGGTGTCCTAAGTATCGAATATGTTCAACATGCGTTAGTGAAGTATTTAGAAAGGATACTGTAGGACAGGAGGGTAGAGGTTTACGACGGAGAGTAAAGGTGATCTGATAAGATTTGTCAGGATTTATTTTGATTCTCCAGTTTTGACACCATTCTTCAATAGATGTTAGGTGTGCCTGTAGTGTTTATGATGCATTAGTAGGGTCGTTGTTTACAGATAGTATACATGTGTCATCAGCGTATGTTATTAGGACTATGTTAGGGAGGGTTGGGATGTCAGATGTATAAACCGTATAAAGAATAGGTCCTAAAATACTATCTTGAGGAACACCGGTTTTTTTTATTTAAATTAATAAAACTATGCCGAAAAAATCTAGTACGATTAAGGACTAGTTCAAGATGCGTTTATAAAACTATTTATTTTAAAGCCGATTCATAGCATTATGCAAAATATAAAACTAAATTGTGTATGCTAGTACAACTATCTCCATTATTAACTGAAATCAAACAATCTCGGTAATCCGAACACTCCAGTTATCCGAACTAGAGTAAACATTTGTTTTATAAAAACTTCAGCAAGCAATAACATTTTTGTTTTATTAAATAATAGCACACATGAAGAACAGTACACATGTGTAAAGGACATTTTTAACTTGTTAACTATAGACAACTTACTGTAATTACAGTGAAAATCAAAATTTTCTCAGTTTCGACATCGGGAAATCACATTGCTATGGTATTCATAATAATTATTGTATAAATCATTTAATTTTGTAAAACTAGTTTAACTAACAGTAGAAATATGTATAATGCAAATTTTGTTGGTGAACTTTTTTTATTTTTTAACACGTTTTAAATAAATTCATACAAAGAGTATTTTT
>NW_027112793.1:13672-14902 GCF_000696795.3 Halyomorpha halys
CTCAACTCCGTATGTCCAGATAGGCCTTATAATAGTCATGTAGATCATTCTTTTGTAATGGATTGGCAATTTAGACCGTTTGTATAGTAAATGTTTTAATATTTTTATTCATAGAATTAAGACTTTATACTGATACATTTTTTTAATAGGAACGCGGTTGAACAGTGGTAAGGCACTTTTCTAATAATTTGAAGGATCCGTTCAAATCTGGTAGATAATTATATTATGTTACAATGTAGCGGTGTATCAACCCTGTGGGTTCTGGAACCCTCCTGGGGTTCACTCAGCCTCATAAAGAGGGCATTCATAATAACGGAAAAATCTGGCGGTTGAGTATGATCTTGAAAAAATCACCTTCTTGTATAACTGTTCTAAAAACAGAGCTTCCTAAGAAAGTACTAAGCCCATGTCCCTTCATGGGTCGTAACAATTCACATTATTATTATAATATATATTATTTTAATGAGGGATATTTATTTATATTACTCTATCAGTTTTGAAGTTATTTTTAAAATTATTAAAGCTTCAATGCAAAAGTTTCGTAAGCAAGTACGGGGCAGGTGCTATACAGTACCCGCAATACCCACAACAGGCATGGACAAACCAAGAAGTTATAGAGATAGCAAGCAATCGAAATGATATATTTAATAAAAAAACATTCTAAATAAATTGAAGAATAATTAATGCCATTAGAAACACTTTTTAAAACAAACATATTATTATTGTAACATATCATAATTTTTAGTCAAGGGATCAGTTCGAAAGTTCTATAGAACTATATTAAAGTTTATGTTACTTTCACTTAACTGTATAAAAATATAGAATATACGGTAAGCGGATTTTCAATATTCGAAATTATTAAAAGAATATATAGACAGTAAATTAATTAATTTTTCAGCTTAGCCAAGAGACTCCAGAAATGGTAGCCGACAAATGAACGCCTGATTCCGAACTGGCTTTCCAATTTTTATCAAGGGACTGTCATATCCATCAGGCCGACATATCTGCCAGCTGATCAGGTTCGATCCGACGAATCAAAGCCGTTTTCATTTCGAGGCTTACTTGATAAGACCCACTATTTATTTACTGCTGTCAGCTTTGTTGTATTATTATGGGAATCGGTTTTAGTCTGATTTCTACCTCTCTAGTTCTCTCTTCTACGCTTGTTTTTGGATTCTACATCCTTGAATCACTTTACCTTACTATTTATATTTTTTTTCCTGGTGACCA
>NW_027112793.1:18092-18375 GCF_000696795.3 Halyomorpha halys
CCCAGTTGCCGACAGTTAAAGCAGCAGTGACCTACAACCTGGGAAACCCAACCTCAACCCGAAGACTGAAGCCCAGACTGCTGCAGGACATTCTTATATAAATTTTGAATAAATATAAAATTAATTCATAGTCACACTGCCTCTATTTACTTATTATTATTAATATTATTCATTTTATTTATTAATTCTTTTTCTCTTTTCTTCTCTCTTCCCTTTTTTAAATTAACTTGTTTCTTTTTACTACTAGAAGGCAATTGTTTGTTTTATTTAAGTGTACCAATAT
>NW_027112794.1:0-985 GCF_000696795.3 Halyomorpha halys
ATATGATTAACTTGGTTTGACTGTTGATGTAAGATGTAGGATGGAAGATTATTGTTGTTTTCAGTCGTTTTGGTGCCTGAATTCGCTAAACCTCCGCTTATTAGTTATTTTTGAGGCCTAAGAATCGAGTCAAAGAATAGCTCGACATTGTCATGAATCTTTCCTCTTGAATATTTGTTCTTCTTCATTATATATGCGAGAATTTTAAAAGCAATTAAATAACATCTTAAATTTTTTTAAATCTCCAATTCAAATATACTAATATAGTAATACGAGTATAATAGCTTTCCTTTGGAAGAATTCCAAAAACTGATAGAAAAGTAAACTTCCTTCCATGGCAACCTGATTGAATACTTACCGAATCTAAAAAACAATATCGAATGTTGTAGTTCCAGAGAAAGGTCTTCCAGAGAAAGAGAAGGGATTTTTGTCTGTTTGGTTTTGAACTTTATGTATTTTGAAACATAAAACAACCAATTTTGTGGAGGAATATGATTTTTGGTTTCTTAGTCGATTATACAGGCTCATTATTGAAAACACTAAGGCAAAACAAAGTCCTGTGAATTTTTTTTTATAACTGTCTAGTGTCGTTGTTTTTATATTTTATAGGGAGTGAAAAGTTTAAGCATATTAAGGAAGAGATTCTGGGAAAATTTCAACGTAATTGGACTTTTCGTCCCAGAGATATTTTTAATACGTAATATTAGTTATACTTAATACGTCCTCTGTAACTGAGGGAATTAAGGCGTAGGTCTTTCCAACCTCAGAACTTGGGCGGCACCCATTCGAATCCGGCCTGGGGAATCACAGACACATATATTCTCTTTTTGCAAGCAGATTAAATAAAATGGTTAAAATAGATTCGGATGCTATATATTGTAACATCAAATAAGCTACGAGCTAGCTACGTATATTGTTTTAAGCATGTGATTTACAAGGTGATAGTTTTCTGCCTTGGTAATAAACTTGGTGACAGTAAACTTAA
>NW_027112795.1:0-1106 GCF_000696795.3 Halyomorpha halys
AGAAAGAATCACTCTGGCTATCTCTACACTTAAAGCAATTCCGATAATGAAGCCTGAAATTCAGAACTCACCTTGGACTCTAAAACAACCTGTTACAATGCTACATCTGTCCCTTATGCACAAAAATAAGACCACATTTATTGAACGTGAAATAAGAACGTTTGTCACATCTTCTAGAAAATATTCTGGAACATTTTTTAATACACACTGATGGTTCCAAATCTGAAAACTCAACCTCCTCATCTTTCATTACTCGTGATTCAACCCACAAATTTGCATTATATTAGTTATGCTCAATATACACCGCCTAACTTCATGCGATAGCATCAGCCCTCCATTTTTGCCTTTTAATAACTCAAAAGACAATTGTAATAACCTCAGATTCGTTGAGCTCTCTAAAAAGTTTGAGATATATGTACCCGGAACATCCAATCATCATAAGAATCTCATATCATAAATCTATATATCTCACATCATCATAAAATCTCTTTTATTTTAATTTTTTTTTAATTATTATTTTTATTTTTGTTTTATTTATTATTAATTTTTACATTTGTATGAATCATGTTCCTCTTTTACATTTGTTTTGAATCATGTGTGTGTGTGGGGGAGGTCATGTGTGGTGTTTGTAGTTTCAAACCAAAGGGTTTTACCTCTTTACAGAACAACAAATGAAACAAAATAATTTTTTTTTATATTCCTTCGTTATATCTCTTAATATTTTATCATATAAAGAATATCTTATAAAATGAACCCGATATTTCATATTTAATACTGTTGAAATGAAGTTACTATGTACAATAACAGAAAAATAATGAAGTAGAAGTATAATTATCAACAGGTAATCCATGGGTGTGCCCAGAGAGGTGTAGGAGGGGGCAGCTGCCACTCCCTAGGAATGAAAAAAATTATTAATTTGTTTGCAAGCAAATACTAATTTTAATAACTAATAAAGCACTGCAAAAATTATACATAATGTTCTTAAAATTTTAGTTTCATTCTCCTGTTCCGTGCTGAAATATCACAACCTGATTGACTATACTTGCCCCCTGCCACCCCCTCCGATTGACTATGGCTTAACCCCCCTAGTTTTGATCCTGGGAATG
>NW_027112796.1:0-5476 GCF_000696795.3 Halyomorpha halys
AAAGAAAATTTAACTTTCTATAAAGTAGTTTATTACACTTATCTTCGTAGGGGGAGTAGTTTTTATGAAATTCACATATGAATATAAATTTGGCAAATGAAAATTTGTCCGAACATATAACTATAAATCAATTAATTTTAGAAAATTTCATAAAACTACTATTCCTACGAAGGTAAAGGTCAGAAACGTCTTTATAGTCCATTGTACAAGCTTTAATTTGAGTGCTAATAGACATCTGTACGTCACATAGTTCCTGAGATATAGATTTCTCAAAATAAATTAACTAACTACTAATCGCAGTAGATTTTTAAGAAATGTTGCTTTTTAAAAAGCTATATCTCGAAAAATATTTAACGTAAATAACTCTATTAGGGTTCATATTTTAGCAAATGTACTCTCCTTTAAATGACGTTCTCTTAGGTTTTCTTTTGTTTTTGCTACTTTTTAAGATATAGAGCTCCGAATGAAAAATTAGTTTTTTTTTATCGCTTTGAAGCAGCCGCCATTTTTTATTCCCCCTACCTATACTTGGCAGATTCATCAATTTTTACTAGTAATTATACATAGTTTTCATTAAAGTAATAAAAAATTGGGGTGAGATAACTGCCTTTTTTCTTCTCTCGGGCTCTTGTACTAGGTAGTTTCGTTAAGCCTTTCTCATATCATCATAACTTATACTACATTACGGTTTTTTTTTTTTTGGTTTTAATATAGTCGTAAATTTCAATAAACGAAAATCCTAATAGGTATGATAAGCTTGCAATATTTAAAGAAATGACTTAATTGTTTCTTCCGCTGTTTTGAATTTAATCTAATAATTGTCGCACCACTTGAAAGCATTTTTTCATTACTTTTTTTTAATTATTTCTCCAGCCCCCCTGCAAAAGGTACAGAAATGTCTTATTTAAAAAGGAATTTCCACCGTTAGCATTCCTAAGTTAATTGCGTTCCCAGTTGGTTTCTAATTCTTGAGAAATGAGATACATTCATCATTAGGGGCTTTACCCATTCAAGATTGGTTTCCATTATTTATTCTTAATTTTTCGATTAGTGTTAATCAAGTTACGTGTAATGTTATGAAAGGTTTTTGTTTGTATCATTACCTCCAACAAGGCGTTTCTTTTCCCGTATAATTTGTACTGGAAGAGTCGAGAAACCGAGGAATTGAGTCGTAGCTAGGTAAGGATAAGAAGCGAATCGGCATCCTTTATGACTGGAATTAGAACCGCATTAGGGGATTGGCTGGAGAAAACACTATCAGATTAATGGAATGTTCTAGAACCAATAGCTGCCAGCCTTTGTGTCGATAGCTCTAATCCTATTGGTGGACCTTCACTCTGTTTGGGATTAGGGGAAGTGATGGAGGGGGGGGGGCATTTATTAAATAACGTCTTGTGTTTTTGTCGAAGCTAAGTGCCTAAGTATATATCAGAAGAAAATAGAATTTCCAATTTTTGGCGGATTTGGCCTGTGAGAAATAATGGGTAAAGTCTATTGGGGGAAATGGCATTATTATAAAACGGGTTTCTGGTGTAGTAAAGGATTTCTGCGGACTTCGGTATGCTTAGTCCTTTTTATATATTACTTACTTATTTTATATATTAGTTTTTAATTTATTCATTAGTTACTTATTTTATATAATGTTTCATTTATTTCAATTAATTACACCCTTGAAGTTGAGCTGACAAATGTACGCGTGTCTCCTTAAAACTAACAGTTAAAAAAATGGCAGCCATGTTAATTGTAATAATTTATCTCATTTTTCATTCAGTGCTTAATATCACAACTACCTACAAAGCTTAAAACTACCTAACGAAAAAAATAGTGTTTCTTAAAAAAAAAAAAAATTCAAACTAGGACCCTAATTATTCCGAGATCATTAACTTAGGATTTATCAATTTATTTTGATAATATTCAAAATATCACTTCATTGTTCACTTACATTTCTTTTCTCTAACTTTTTTTTTCTATACTGATAATCTATATTGTTTGAATATGATAATTATTTTCACATATTTATTTTAACAAATACTTTCCTAATTTCTCCAGGACATTCTTCCGTTATTTTTTATTTTTTTTTTTTTAACGTTTCAAGTAATAAGTGTTTTTCGTTCAAGATGTTTTCTAGTCAAAAAATCATCGTCAAAGATTCCTGCAACTACGTTATATCACGAAAACTCTTCTCTACAGTCCATCGTTTAATGAGACTGCAAAACGAGGCAAATGGCAATTTCGGAACCTCACCACGGCAATGATATCAATAGATTGCTCAAAGGCCTTTGATGCCGTCTCACACAGTCTAGTCTGCCAGTGGTTGATTGATCTTGAACGTCATGAGCAGCTGTATTCGATTCTGAAATCATTTTTCAGCTTACGTTTTATGGTTATAAAGGTTGGGGAAAAGTTTATCAATTTTCGATCATTTTGACAAAAAAACTCAAATCAACCAAGCTCCAACACTTCGGCTCAAGGATCCTTTCTCTTCGGCTGAAAGTTATGATTTAGAAATATGTGATTAGTACTGCTTCATGGAACACCTATTTTCAAACATTTCTTGCAGCCGACGTTTAAACGTTTCTAGTCATTTCAAGATGGCATGCTCTTGAAAACTGTAAAAGGGATTTCACAGCAGAAAAAGACAAAACAAATGATTTTCACACGGTACACAAATTTCATCAATAGCTTACAACTATCGAGAAATGAGATCTTTAACGAAATTTATTCTGCCTATTCTGACCCCCTCCCCTCCCCCGAATTGTCGGAAATAACATTGATTTTTATCAATTTTTATCAATCAAGTTAATGCACAACTGAGAAGGTTTCCAATTTTCCAAAAGAATATATATTAAAAATAAATTTTACTAAAATGTATTTACAAATTAAAATAAAAACATAACTTTCTGATAAATAATATTTACTAAGTTGGATAAAATAAATAAATAATCTCCTGCTTGCTGTATACAATGTAACAATGTAGCTCATTGTAGGTGACCTTGCTGTAAAACGTGAATATCTTGAAGCAAGGAGTATATGTGATATGTTAATCAGGCAGAAAGAGTGAAGCCAAAAATGTGAGGCTTATGTTTCTGTCGGGGGTGTCGATGTAGGGAAGATTAGGAGCCAATCATAGGTTGCTTTCTGTTTCAGTTTAGATTAAAATAGTGGACATTCATATTAACCTCAATGTAAACCTTTCTTAGGTAGACGTGGTATTTGTGGCTCCACTTTTGCTTTGAAGGAGAGTAGGGTCATGCCATCCCCCTGATGAATATGGAGAAGGTATTCTACTTTATAAAACGATATGGTAATTAATTATGGAACTGACTAACTGCGATTTTCTAGAACAAATAGATTGCGCTGATGGTCTATTAATAATGCAGCAAATGGGAAACAGAAAAAATAAGAATTTCAGGAATCTTGTGGCTGATGAAAGAACTCTACTCTCCATATACTTCTATCACACACTACTTACCTCTTAGATATCGGTTGATATTCAGAGATAAGCCGGGGAAATGAAATTCAAAATGTGAGTCGTTACTATATCATAAGTCAATACAATAGACTAATTAATTTGTTAGTTTATTTTTAATTTTTCAATTATTCAGATAGAGGGTGAACCCCATCACTCTATAAGTTATAATTATATAAGACATACGCAAGGTAAGCTGATAAAAGAAACTGCTTAAAATGAAATTTGATTATAGAAAAAAATATATAAAAAGAACATAATTATAGCATAGCAAAAGAAGAATCTAAAGATAAAAAATCACGTAAATATGAGAATGCTTAAAGAATTATCAAGAATCAAGAGAAGTTGATATTTTTTTTTTTTTTTTATATCGGGGTGCGGGAGCAGTGGGGTAGTGCGCTGGGGTTTGTGCATGCCACTGCTCCCAAGGATCACCAATTTTTTTTTTCTTTTTTATTCTTTTATTAATTATTCAATTAATTTTTTTTCTTTTTTTTGTTTACTGTGGTGCAGCCCAGCGCTAGATAAAAAAAAGTTGAATTTAAACGTACCAACGGAAACTTTTGTTCTTGTCTTTATTTGGCTTGAGTTTATGATCGAAATTTACACGTACGTTGAAAAGTTGTAGTATAATTGTAAAGGAAATAACAATTTAAAATATTATTAAAAAATGATTAATGATTCGAAGCGATAAGCTAGCGATTGACGAAGCATTCATGTTACACAGCCTATACATTTCTTTTATTTTGGCAGTTTTTTAAAATGATGTTCTGATCTAAACGTTTAGATAAATAGTTTTTCGAGTTATAGTTAGTATAAAAGAACAGTAATGTCAATAAATGTTTAGACACTGATTAAGGCTGCTAAATTCCTATTACTATGCATAATTAGAAACTCTATTAAGTTCTCGATGATTATACCACTCGAATGGAATTCTGTTTGGACCAATTCGTTTCGAAACCAGAGTCTAATTTTAGTGGAATCATTCAGGTTGGGATACATTATTCTAACAGAGAGATCAGTAAAGAGCCATAACGGACAAATATAGCTGGGCAGATAAAACTGACTGCTAGCATTTGCATAGCAATGAGGGGTACAACTGTCATCCCAATGCAATTATACGCTGTTGCAAACATCACTTACTCCTCCCAGTCAGCGCTACGGCTCGATGCATCATACATAGCATAATCATGTCGGCCAGTATACACAGATTGATGTCTCCTACGTTTGTTTAACTGCGATGCAAGCTTTCAAATAATTATTATTATGTATAAGAATAATTTAGAAAATATAGGGTGTTATGCAATAGACAATATTTGATCCAAGATCGTATTAAATAAGCAGGTAGTTTTGAATGAAAAACATTAATATTCCACTATCACTTTGTTATGTACAATCCGTTTAACTTGATGTGAGACTATCGGCGGATCGAGTTAGTTACCAATCTAAACTCGATGATAGACAAGGCTGCCTATATTGTTGAGTACATATCAAGGAGGCTGGGAGTATTATAGGCTTAGCCGATGATAGCTTCCGAACAAGTTGGATAATTGTGTCCTTGCATATATTAGCAATCCCGGTTAGACTTCTGTGTTCGGTTAGTTGAGTAGTTATCGGATGAGTTTAGTTGTTGGATCTATAGATAAGCTCTATTTTTTGATAGTTTACAGTAATGGAATTTATTTTAGTGGGTATGCAATATAAATGAAGCACTGGGTATATTAGTAAGAAATATGTATATTTATGTGTCTACATATATATCAAGTCTTGAACGGAACGCTCCATTAGGCATAAGACAGAGAGAAATCATAAGAGAGAGATTTATGACATGCCTACAAACCGAGCTGATTCTATCTATAGATTGCCCCTTTGGACATACCGGTCTTACAAAATAGATCTCACTTCACTATGAAACGCCAGAAACACGACACAAATACTTCTTTATAAATTATAACTCCTCTTCGATTTTTATGTGTTTTTGTTTATTTTATTTTTTTTTAATTATTT